>NC_055958.1:1278381-1310881 GCF_018492685.1 Alosa sapidissima | reverse complement strand
GTGTATGATGTGGAAGGCTGTGCTGGGTCAAGATAGCAGTGTATGATGTGGAAGGCTGGGTCAAGATAGCAGTGTATGATGTGGAAGGCTGTGCTGGGTCAAGATAGCAGTGTATGATGTGGAAGGCTGTGCTGGGTCAAGATAGCAGTGTATGATGTGGAAGGCTGTGCTGGGTCAAGATAGCAGTGTATGATGTGGAAGGCTGTGCTGGGTCAAGATAGCAGTGTATGATGTGGAAGGCTGTGCTGGGTCAAGATAGCAGTGTATGATGTGGAAGGCTGTGCTGGGTCAAGATAGCAGTGTATGATGTGGAAGGCTGTGCTGGGTCAAGATAGCAGTGTATGATGTGGAAGGCTGTGCTGGGTCAAGATAGCAGTGTATGATGTGGAAGGCTGTGCTGGGTCAAGATAGCAGTGTATGATGTGGAAGGCTGTGCTGGGTCAAGATAGCAGTGTATGATGTGGAAGGCTGTGCTGGGTCAAGATAGCAGTGTATGATGTGGAAGGCTGTGCTGGGTCAAGATAGCAGTGTATGATGTGGAAGGCTGTGCTGGGTCAAGATAGCAGTGTATGATGTGGAAGGCTGTGCTGGGTCAAGATAGCAGTGTATGATGTGGAAGGCTGGGTCAAGATAGCAGTGTATGATGTGGAAGGCTGTGCTGGGTCAAGATAGCAGTGTATGATGTGGAAGGCTGTGCTGGGTCAAGATAGCAGTGTATGATGTGGAAGGCTGTGCTGGGTCAAGATAGCAGTGTATGATGTGGAAGGCTGTGCTGGGTCAAGATAGCAGTGTATGATGTGGAAGGCTGTGCTGGGTCAAGATAGCAGTGTATGATGTGGAAGGCTGTGCTGGGTCAAGATAGCAGTGTATGATGTGGAAGGCTGTGCTGGGTCAAGATAGCAGTGTATGATGTGGAAGGCTGTGCTGGGTCAAGATAGCAGTGTATGATGTGGAAGGCTGTGCTGGGTCAAGATAGCAGTGTATGATGTGGAAGGCTGTGCTGGGTCAAGATAGCAGTGTATGATGTGGAAGGCTGTGCTGGGTCAAGATAGCAGTGTATGATGTGGAAGGCTGTGCTGGGTCAAGATAGCAGTGTATGATGTGGAAGGCTGTGCTGGGTCAAGATAGCAGTGTATGATGTGGAAGGCTGTGCTGGGTCAAGATAGCAGTGTATGATGTGGAAGGCTGTGCTGGGTCAAGATAGCAGTGTATGATGTGGAAGGCTGTGCTGGGTCAAGATAGCAGTGTATGATGTGGAAGGCTGTGCTGGGTCAAGATAGCAGTGTATGATGTGGAAGGCTGTGCTGGGTCAAGATAGCAGTGTATGATGTGGAAGGCTGTGCTGTGCTGGGTCAAGATAGCAGTGTATGATGTGGAAGGCTGTGCTGTGCTGGGTCAAGATAGCAGTGTATGATGTGGAAGGCTGTGCTGGGTCAAGATAGCAGTGTATGATGTGGAAGGCTGTGCTGGGTCAAGATAGCAGTGTATGATGTGGAAGGCTGTGCTGGGTCAAGATAGCAGTGTATGATGTGGAAGGCTGTGCTGTGCTGGGTCAAGATAGCAGTGTATGATGTGGAAGGCTGTGCTGTGCTGGGTCAAGATAGCAGTGTATGATGTGGAAGGCTGTGCTGTGCTGGGTCAAGATAGCAGTGTATGATGTGGAAGGCTGGGTCATGTGTTTGTTGTCTCTGGGACTTCACAGAGTTTTGTTTCCTTTTTCCTTCGCCTCCCTGTTAATGTTCAACACAGTCTCCATGGATACATCCCTGAGACCCAGCATCAAGAAAGCGTCTCACTTTTGTTGTGTACCCCACGACTCAAAATACCCATTTTGTAACAAAACGTCTCCTGTTTTCTCAGGTCAATAACAAACATGTTGTTGTTTACGTCTAACTTTGCTCAAAGCATTTTCAGAGGCGTCTCCTCTCAAGCGTAGTTGAGCTCGCCCCACATAACCCCCACAACAACCACAACAACCACACAACACAACTCCATTCTGTTTTCACAGCTGTTATCGTCACTATTATCATTATCACCATCCTAATTCATATAGGAATTATTCAAAATGTGCCTTCAATAAATCATTTGGCATCCATATCAAACAAATAGCGACAGCTACATGGGCTAGGGATAAATAAATGATGAAGAGACATGTGGCACTGGGACTTTCCCCGGCATATCATTTACTCAGAGAGAGAGATGGGGGAGAGAGGGATGTAGAGAGAGGAGAGAGAGAGAGATGGGGGAAAGAGGGATGTAGAGAGAGAGAGATGGGGGGGAGAGAGAGTAGAGAGAAGGAGGGTGATGAGATTAGGGAGGGAAAGAGAGAGATAGAGGAAAATAAAGGTGGTAGACAAAAGAAGAAGAGAAGAGGTAGACAAAGGGAGAGAGAGAGAAACAAAGAGGGATACTGAAGGAGAGAGAGAGAGATCATGTGCTATAGATGGCACACAGATGGGAGCAGCTGAGCACCATTGCTGCATAGCGCCCGAGGAAACTTCATCAAGCAGCGTTTCATGCCTCTGTCATGCTTGAGCATGGGTTACAGGAGATGAGTGTGAGATAGCACAGTCACACACAGCCTCTCCTCAGGTACCTATCTTACATAAACCACATGTGATAAACGAAATACAGAAAATCATAAATGTTTCAATCGATATAACACATTACAGCCAGGGTCATAATTATGTCTTCTATGTATTGTGGCATCGGTAAGGTATGTGTCTGTTGTTCGTATGAGTGCCCAGGATGCAGGGAGCGCGTGAATGTGAGAATGTGTAATGTCGGATATTGTACTTGTATTTGCGTTTACCATGTATGTGTATGTGTTACCAGGTCTAGTCACTCTTCGGTTGTAGCTAATGTGTTGTCTCCGTGTTGGTTATACCTTGTTGTGTGTGTATGTAAGTGACCACCCTTGTGTTTCCCTACATTGTTGTCTGTGTTTTCCGCTTTAATAAACCGAGCGTCTGAGTAAAGCTGCCCTGTGCCTTTTTCCACACCACAGTATTACTCAGCTGAGCACAGTGCTGCTGGATTAAACAATGCTGTAATGAATGGTGAAGTTGTCTTGTGTGAGTTTTTAATTATGAATGGTGAAGTTGTCTTGTGTGAGTTTTTAATTTGTGGGGCTAAGGCTTGTTTAGCCCAGTTGGCATTTCTAGGAACTAATGAATTCATTGCAGTAATGAGAAATTGAGGAAGTAAGGGAAGTCTGGATGGCTTTTATCAGCTGACAACCATGTCTTTCTGGTGAAACAAATGCAGAAGCATAGAAAATGTCTCCCTACAAACAGCCCTCAGGCTAGAATGAGCTAGCCTTAGGCTACGCCCTGCTAAGCTAAAAAGCATCTCATCTCAAATCGTGCCATTATTTCTCACACACAATAAAACATCCAGTTTTATATTTATCAAGTAAGGCCTTAATCTGATCTCTCTCTCTGTCTCTTTCTTTCTCTCAGTCTCTCTCTCAGGAAGCTGAAGTTTTATCCAATAACACTGCCATCACTCCACCGCTAAATATATTTACCAACAACAATAACCAAAAAAATGACCCACCTTCAGAGGAGGAATGGGGACAGGGAAAGAGAAGGGAAATGTCACCTTTGCTGTGGCATTTTCCTAGACCAGGCTGGTGACTGTGACAAGGCTGGGACAAGGCTGGTGGCGGGGACCAAGCTGGTGGCTGTGACAAGGCTGGTGGCGGGGACAAGGCTGGTGGCGGGGACAAGGCTGGGACAAGGCTGGTGGCGGGGACCAAGCTGGTGGCTGTGACAAGGCTGGTGGCTGTGACAAGGCTGGTGGCGGGGACAAGGCTGGTGGGGGGGACAAGGCTGGTGGGGGGGACAAGGCTGGTGGACGGGGACAAGGCTGGTGGCGGGGACAAGGCTGGTGGGGGGGGGGGCAGGCGGGGACAAGGCTGGTGGTGGGCGGGGAGCAGGCTGGTGGGGGGGGACAAGGCTGGTCACCTTTGTCGTTTACCCTTCTTGCTTCTTCCTCTCCTCTCTCTGAGTGGCTGTCTGCCATCCGGGTGGCTTGTAGCTGGTCCTGCTGCTCTTAATGTGGTGTAATGTCATCTAGACCAGCGAGAGTCGATCCACGACTGATGTGGAATGGAGTCCATGTCAAGTGTACCCAGGGAAATGGCTTTGATTTGGACATCACTCTCGGCATCACTGGATGTACACTTAAAAGGCCCTAATTAAGATTGGCGGCTGCGCTGAAAAAGACAACAAGAGAGGGAGAGGGAGGAAGGGAAATGGAGAGAGATAAAGAGAGAGAGAGAGCAAAGAGAATGTAAAGAAGAAAGGAGAGAGAGAATCAGAATCATAAAGAAAAAGTCAGTGGAAGAGAAAGGGTGACCAGGAGAGAAGATGGAAACAGGGTGAAAAAGATGAAAGAGAGAAAAAAGTCAGTGAGAGAAAGGAAAAGGGGGAGCAAGGGAGAGAGAGAGAGAAGTGTGTGCAAGTGAGTGAGTAGAAATTGAGTTTGTTTGTCAGCTAATTAGTGAGTGGCAAATGGGAGACCCTAGCGGAGAGTGCAACGCATCAGGAGCGAACAGAGAGGAACTCATTGGCACGGCGGCACCATAGAGATGGCTATGGATGAGCCTCGCTCAGCTCAGCTCAGATCGCCGTGGCGACAGGCACAGGGATGGGGCTCTAAGTGATTTAGATGAAGCCGTCAGCGTGCAAGAATGTGTCACCGGCACTTGTCAGAAGCCTACTCATAGCTGTGTTAACCAGAGAGAGAGAGAGAGAGAATATGTTGATGGTGCATGCAGTGGTGAATTAGTGACCACACTCAGAGGCTCTGACAGGGGCAAAGGCTGTAATGGTGCTGCTTGGCCCATACCCCGGGCAGGGATTGGCTGGAGAGTGCAGGGGATCTGGCTTGAACACCAGATTTCATGACACAAGCTTGGTGGGTTGGTGCGGGTGATGAAGGGGGAGCTGGGGGCAATTGTCTAATATATCAGGCATCTATCAGAGCTTGATGCGTGCCATAGAGAAAGGGACTCCATCAGTAAAGCAACCATGTGAAGAAACAAACACAGCGAGAGAGAGAGAGAAATGAGAGAGATACAGTAGATAGAGAATATGTGATGTTTTTTATGTACTTATCTACAGTATGTATAAATGCTTCGCCAATACAAATTACATTTTTCTCGTGCCAAGAAAGCTATGTTGAAATTACATAGCCTAATTATGCAAACACATCACTGATTGTATTGTGGATATGAAAATGCAATCAGTGAATGTCAGTGTCAGACTTTGTTGTACAGACTTTTTATTAAGTGCTGACTGCTAAATAAATAGATTTCTGTTTCTTTACACATAGTGGAAGTAACAGGTTTATACATAATAAAACTCACATTACTGTTTTGATAGTCATTATAGGGCTCCAACCATTTTTTTATGGACCAGACAAAAATGTAGAATCGGGCTGAAGTCCTGTTAGATTGATTGTTGTTTGTCCTGCAGGGTTACAACACCCAATTAAAAGACGTAACAATTGATGTTCCACCTCCCAGGGTGGAATTTGACATGTCAGAATGTTTTGTTATCTGTTTTAGTGCAGACAGTTAAAATGTGCAAATGACCACAGCAACCTAGACCAGTGGCGTCATGCCCATTGAAATAAGGGGGGCACGTGCCCCCTCGGATTTTTCCTCCCTGATAATTTTTTGATCATAACTTTGTTCCTATTATGCTCCATAATAAGCCAGAGCCTATAACGACCCAGATGTATTCTTGTGGATGTGTAATAAACCGTAGCAAAATAGCTGAAGACCGGTCAACATCAGCCCTTTTCCTAAAATTGGTGTCTGTGTTCCCGTAACAACTCACACGCGCATTGAGCTCGCAATGTTTTGCTTGTGTTGAACTGTTACAGTTAACTTTAGGCTACAGTTTGAACAGTTGAACTGTTACAGTTACAGTTTAAACAGATACAGTCAATGGTGTTGAAGTGGTAAGTAGTCTAGCTAAGCAATAGAAAGTAGTGGAATTATGTGTGGTGGACCAGGAAATTTTGACTTGGTGATCAAAAAGTTAGAACTATGGATTTGATGTTGGCCGCGAATTCAGAACATTACGTTAACATTAGCCTACATGGTGTCAGTGTAACGTAGCCTAGGCTAGGCTACTCTTACAAATATTTGGCAGAGTCTCCTGGTTCAATTGTTTCCAGTTTCATAGAAACGAGGGGTGTTAAATTTGCAGTGACTACAAAATCCAACCTATAACATTAGGCCTACCAAGGGTTAGCTTGCCATAATTGTAATGAAAAAATATATTTCTAGTAGTAAAATATTCAAATATTTAGTGTTAACCTTACTCAGCACTGAAACCTGTCAAACGTCTTTCAAAGTCCTTCATCACATGAATCAAGATTAAAATAATTTAATTTCTGAGCACCACAAAGTCAGACCTCAGCACCTTTTTTTAATGTAAGATTGTTCTTAGGTCACATAGGCTATCAATCAAATCATAACAACTGCAATGGTAGGCCTACTGTTTTTAAAATCATGTGTAGTAGACCTAAGTGTAAATATGTGTGTCTAAACATGCTTTAATGAGCTTACACTTTAATGAGCTGAATTTGAGCTTACAGTTTTTTGACCAACCTATGTGTTTTACGTTACTAGATAGCCTACTTTAGCTTAGTCCTCAGATAGAGGAGGGTTGCTGCTTGCTTGCTGCTGGTATTTCTGTCCCTCCCAAACTGCATTGAAATGGTATGTTTAGCAGCCAGAATTTTTAAATTTCCAGGGGGAGAAATCCCCGGCCCCCCGGTAACATGCCGCCACCCCCCCCCCCCCCCCCCCACCCCTGAAAAAAATTGCCTGATTGTGCCCCCCCCCCCTGAATTCTGGCTTGCATGATGCCCCTGACCTAGACTGATTGAATCGTGTAGAGCAGCGGTTCCTATGGCAAGCCGATTGAGCATTTATTCAGATATCTTGATATCAGGCATAATTGTCATGTACATGCAAGCCATTTTTGTCCACTAGTTAACTAGTGAGCCACTTCTGTGTGAACTAGTTAACTAGTTATAGCCAAAATGCTCACTAGTTAACTAGTAAGGCCCAAATTCTCTCTAGTTAACTACTTCATATGTTTCATATCTTACTAGTTAACTAGTAATGCTCAGCATGTTCACTAGTTAACTAGTGGACACTGAAATGTGCACTAGTTAACTAGTTTAAAGACTTCTATATTTTACTAGTCAACTAGTAAGGTACAAAAATGTTTACTAGCTGACTACTGAATGACAAATTCCCACACAAATGTCCCAACTTCTATGTAATTTGGCCAGCCGCTTAAGCATTTATTCTAGATGTCTTTATATCAGGCCAACATGCAAGCCATTTTTGTCAACTAGTTAATTAGTGAGCCATGTTTGTGCAAACTAGTTAACTAGTGACAGCATAAATGCCCACTAGTTAACTAGTGAACACATATTAGCTTCACTAGTTAACTAGTGAGAGCCAGAAATGTCCACTAGTTAACTAGTAAAGGCCAAAATGCATACCAGTCAGCTAGTTGAAGGCTTTTGGGTCTCACTAGTTAACTAGTTGCAGTAGGTCAATGTCACTAGTTAACTAGTGAACCATTAATGGCTTACTAGCTAGCTAGGTGATGGCAGTAGGCTCACTAGTTAACTAGTTGATGCATCATTTGTCCAAACTAGTTAACTAGTGAGGTCATAAATGTATACTAGTAAACTAGTTTAAGACAAAATTCACACTAGTCAACTAGTGGCGCAGAATTCAAATTAGGAGGCGGAGAATTCTGGAAATTGAGGCTTTCTATTGGCTCCCTATGTCCAAATAGAACATGACAACCAATCACAGTGCAGAATTTCACAAAATCCCACCCACAACATTTGCATGTGGCACACAAGTTAACATGCTGGCCAAAGGTACTCTAGCTAGTAAACTAGTGGCTTCAGTGTGACACTTACATGTAAACTAGTGAAGGCAGAACTGCTCACTAGTTAACTAGTGAAGACACAAATGCCCACTAGTTAACTAGTGAGGTCTAAAAAGTGTCACTAGTTTACTAGTGTGCACCAAAACACCCACTAGTGAACTTGATGGCAATTTCCATTTGACTAGTTAACTAGTGAGGTGCAAAAAGTGTCACTAGTTTAGGCCTACTAGTGTGCTCCAAAACGCCCACTAGTTAACTAGTGAAGGCCATTTCAGCCCCACTAGTTAACTAGTGAGATGGCAAAATGGTCACTTGTTAACATGTAAAGGCAAAAATACCCTCTAGTTTACAAGTGAGGGTGTTGTGGGCCTTACTTGTTAACTAGTGACATGTATATTTTGTTCACTAGTTAACTAGTTACACCTAAAAAGAGAAACAAGCTGACCGTTTTTGTCCACTAGTTAACTAGTGGAACAATTGAAGTCTCACTAGTTTGCATGTGTGGCAGTGAAGCAGCTCACTAGTTAACTAGTGCCTGAAACGCTATTATGCAAATGATAATGAGAGAGTGGGTAGAAGACTCCTATTGGGTATTATGTAAGAATCCCACCCAGTCTAAGTGTAAATTTACTGTTCATAGCCTAGCGATCAGGTCCTGATGGGTGCCCCTAGTGGCTAAAGTGACGCACTGCTCTGAAACGGTACTTCAGTATAGATAGTAAAGCAGAGAATGCAGTATCTCATATTCTGTCAAAATGGTTTTTAATAATAACAGGGAAACCCCATGCTTTAACAAGTGAGCTCTTGGTGATCCACACCAAAGATTCAAGGGATCGATTTTAATATTATTCTTTGTTTATTGTTGCTAGGCAACCACAGACATAAATGTATCCATTCAGCCGCGCTTTTCTGATTAATAACTGAAAACCAAAAGATTGTACACATTAACTGCACATGGTTTCAAAAGTAATTAAAAGCTCAAAGATCAAGAAAAAAACTTCATGCACTTCTAAGGAATTGAACCCTGGTCTCCCACATGATCTCCTGCTGCTTAACCACTTGAGTTAGTCTTGCCACATCAGCAATGCTATCATCAATGTTCATGTTACTAAAACGTTTTGTTGCTAGGCAACTATATACAAATGCCTCCAGTTTTATCGCGATTTTCAGACTAATAACTGAAAAACTAAAGATTGTAGACATTAACTGAACAAAGATTACAGCAATACACCACAACTTTGTCACTACACATGTTATCAAAACATATTTTTATGCTCAAACGATCTTAGTTTATAAAAGTTTGCTCTTAGAACAGTGTGGACAAAGTCAGCCATGTTTTCTAGGTTTCTGAGTCCTAAATGGACCAATCAAAATCCTTGTTCCGCCTTCTTCATTTGCATGCAAGTGCGACATTGCGCACTAGTTAACTAGTGGCCAATGTTACGTCCCACTAGTTAACTAGTTGCACAAAATGCCGTTTGTGTATTTATTCAAATTCCACTAATTTACTAGTGTGAGGGGCATTTTTCTCCTGCTAGTTCATTATGGACAGTGTTTTGTCCTCACTAGCTAACATGTAAGGCTCAAAATGCCCACTATAAGCTAGTGAAAGGCATTATATTGCAGATATGCTCACTAGTTAACTAGTGAGCATGTCCTGTTCCATTACTAGTGAACTAGTAAGGCCAAACATGTCAACTAGTTAACTAGTGAAGGCCAATTTGTCACTAGTTAACTAGTAAGAGTACCTTTTGCATTGAATTGAACTAGATAGCTCCAAAAACAGCCACTAGTGTGTGTCTTGTGCGCACTAGTTAACTAGTGAGCTGCTTCACTGCCACACATGCAAACTGGTGAGACTTAAATTGTTCCACTAGTTAACTAGTGGACAAAAACGTCCACAAAAACGTCAGCTTGTTTGTGTTTTTAGGTGTAACTAGTTAACTATTGAATGAAATATGCATGCCACTAGTTAACTAGTAAGGCCCACAACACCCTCACTAGTAAACTAGTGGGTATTTTGGCCTTTACATGTTAAAGGGACACCAGGCAAGCCTGATGTTTTTTCTCTACGAAACCCCCCCTCGCTCAGTCTGAAGCTCTTTTCCTTTTCTTTGCATCAAAAATAATTCAGTGGAAATGCATGGATTCCAGTTTCTTCCAGTAGCAGCAACTGGAATCCATGCATTTCCACTGAATTATTTTTGGAATCTGATCCCTTATCATACCTGTTCATTCTTACTCGTCGCTCGACTTATTGTGACTAAATTCAAGATGGCTGCAAACGCTAAACTTCGTGAAGATACTGTCTGTATAAATCGTTTTGTAAGTAAACTACCAGTGCTTTTTCAAAGTTCTCAATGTCTGGTTTTAAATGTCAGGGCCCTCGGAAGTCTACCAATGAAGTGTGGAGATACATTGAGCCTCGTAAATGGGTGTAAAACAGTGATTTATTTGCATGGCTAGCCCGATGCCGAAGCACCACTATTGAAAAAGCTGTTGGTAGCATCGGCTAACTAGCGCCAGATTTTGGAGTGCAGGGGACAAGCCGAGATGGGCTATGAGACATACGTTCACACTCGGTATCATGTTTCAATACACTTTACGTCAATATCACACCGGAATTCTCCTTTAACCTTGGTGGTCTTCTGATTGGTAGCGTGCTAAAAACATTTTCCTATTGCATCCATAAACAATTTTCTTGCAGCAAACCGCCTAAAAGCAAACCTCTGGCACTTTAATTTCTTTACACCATGGCTTGCTAGTTCTCCACCGTTTCCAACAGCCGCCCATCTCCATTTATTTTTTAACTTATAACACCTGTGCCTTGCTTTAGCAACAACGCATCCATGACAGCTAGTGGCCTTGCCAAATAGACGCACACAAATCATGACGCTAATATGCGAGGTTCTGGTAGGCCTACTGGTTATGGTTTTGTGCTATAAATTAATAATATTTTATAGCGAAGTTTTAAGTTTACTATTTTAATTGCATGGTTGTTTTTTGTCAACATACACTTACAACCTACTGTCGTTAAAAGTGAGGCTTAATCAAAATAGGCTACAAGGCTGTCTATGCGTCACAAACACGACTGGCCCCCTTACTCAACAGTTCGCGATGATGACATTATTATTATTATTTTAGGCCAACACTATTAGGTCTTTAAACATTTACCATCACACACATTAATTCATCAGACCTAATATTTGTAGTTGCCTTAAAAAAGGAAAAGAAAAGGTGATAGACCCCCCCCTTATATTTTTTTTTCTCATCGGATCTGCATCGATCTCAAATATCGCATTTCTAAAATCAAATTGACGGAAATCCGTCGTACGACGGAGAACTTTAATCCTTGCAGTAGGGGCGGGCGAGAGAGTCTTCATTCGCCCTGTAATGAGTCATTTAACCATATACCGACTTACGAAGATGAGTAATTAACACGAAAACGTTGCCTGGTGTCCCTTTAACAAGTGACCATTTTGGCATCTCACTAGTTACCTAGTGGGGCTAAAATGGCCTTCACTAGTGGGCATTTTGGGGCACACTAGTAAACTAGTGACACTTTTTGCACCTCACTAGTTAACTAGTCGAATGGAAATTGCCATCAAGTTCACTAGTGGGTGTTTTGGTGCACACTAGTGACACTTTTTAGACCTCACTAGTTAACTAGTGGGCATTTGTGTCTTCACTAGTTAACTAGTGAACAGTTCTGCCTTCACTAGTTTACATGTAAGTGTCACACTGAAGCCACTAGTTTACTAGCTAGAGTACCTTTGGCCAGCATGTTAACTTGTGTGCCACATGCAAATGTTGTGGGTGGGATTTCGTGAAATTCTGCACTGTGATTGGTTGTCATGTTCTATTTGGACATAGGGAGCCAATAGAAAGCTTCAATTTCCAGAATTCTCCGCCTCCTAATTTGAATTCGGCGCCACTAGTTGACTAGTGTGAATTTTGTCTTGAATTAGTTTACTAGTATACATTTATGACCTCACTAGTTAACTAGTTTGGACAAATGATGATGCATCAACTAGTTATCTAGTGAGCCTACTGCCATCACCTAGCTAGCTAGTAAGCCATTTATAGTTCACTAGTTAACTAGTGACATTGACCTACTGCAACTAGTTAACTAGTGAGGTGTTTTGCCTTCACTAGTAAACATGTGCACATTTTTGGCTGTCAGTAGTTAACTAGTGAGACCCAAAAGCCTTCAACTAGCTCACTGGTATGCATTTTGGCCTTTACTAGTTAACTAGTAGACATTTCTGGCTCTCACTAGTTAACTAGTAAAGCTAAAATGTGTAAACTAGTTAACTAGTGAGCCTTTTGGCTCCCACTAGTTAACTAGTGTGTATATTTTGGCCCTCACTAGTTAACTAGTTCACACAAACATGGCTCACTAGTTAACTAGTTGACAAAAATGGCTTACATGTACATGACAATTATGCCTGATATCAAGATTTCAGAATAAATGTTCAATCGGCTTGCCATAGGTTCCTAAACTTTTTTCGCGCTTACCACCACCTACATCCTGACTCATAAAAACGACTCGCGTACCCCCACCATCTGACACATAAAAACGTAACACATTCTATTGACACATTCCAGGCATCATGTTTAATTAGCCGCCCTATATGATAGCAAATAACAAAATCAGAATGTGCAACTAGTCTATGAGCTCCCATACTAAAAAAAAACATTGTGGAGAACAGCATTATGAAACACAAAGAACAAAGAGAATATTTTTAACACCTTTCCGACATTGCCTTTTTCTCACGTACCCCCTAGTGGAAGCTTGCGTACCACTGGTGGTAGACGACACGTACCACAGTTTGGGAATTCCTGGTGTAGAGTTAGGTGAGCTACCATGTACACAATTGAGAAAGTAAGTAAGTAGCTAGGTATTTATTTTTATAGCACATTTTTCGTAGCCTCATGAGACCACATTTAGAGCTGTTCCCCAAACGAACGGCCAATCAATGTTGGTTTTGAGGCGGGCTTGTGGTTGTATTTTTGTCGACACTATTGTTAGTACGTCACACGCTTTGTTGATCTGATGATTTGGCCCGTCTATCACCAACACAGGTGGGGATAGACAGATGGTTTATCCAATCAGCTAACCAGTATTTCCGCCCCTTGAGTGTGCACCTCAAAGCGCTCACACAGCATGCCAGACGGAGCGGTAAAAGACGCCAGCACACCGGTTACTAGGCAATCAGTGATAATAGATAAAACACTCATGACATAGACTATAACATACAGTAAAGCTAGTGGAAACAATATTATATTCATGACGTTATGACAGACAGAGAAATAACAAACATATTAACATTTACAAACCACACAGTGTCTGCCTAACTTTGCTGACAGGGTTGGACAGTAACTAAGTATATTTACTTGGTTATTGTACATAAATATGATTTTCAGGTATCTGTACTTTACTTGAGTAATATTTTTGGAAACTTGTGACTTACTTCATTACATTTTAAAGGCAAATACTGTACTTTTGGACATGTGGGCCTCTATTATGCACTTTAGCGGAATTGACTTTGCGCAAATCGCTTTGTGGGCGGATCTTGGGCGCTGTTTCTATTTTACCGGCGGGTTTATGACTGTTGTGCCTGACGCAAATCTAAAATGGGGTTGTCTGTAGTAGCTACATTAATCATGGGTGTGGTTTGGGCGTAACGTGCAATAAACCAATCAGATCGTTATCTCGCATTCCCTTTAAAAGCAGGGCGCTTGTTCCATGGCGGATTACTATTATGAGGGCGGATTTGCCAGGTGCACGCCAGGAGCGCTTCACAGCAGAAGAAACCGACGTTCTTGTCAGGGCTGTAAAAAGCCGAGAAGTAGCATTGTATGGGGATGGGAGAAACCCACCCAAATTAGCTATAGTTATGACCGCCGCGCAGCGAAGCGGCGGTCATATAGGTTTAGTCAGATTTTTCTTTATTTTTTTTCTTTTTTTTTTCTTTTTCGCATGCCCAAATTTCCGTCAATGATTCCCGGGACACTGAAAGACCTGGGTACACGAAACTTGGTGGGCATGTAACCCCGTTTTTAGTTTTGATCTGTAGCCCCCCCGCTGGACTGGACCCCCCGAAAGGAGGGTAGGGCAGACACAGTTTTCTGTGAATATCTCGAAAACCGTAGGGTTTAGGAGGACCATTTTTTTTGTATGTTGATCTCAAGGGGCCATGTCAACCCATTCCATAACCACTCATTTCATGTATAGCGCCACCTAGTTAAACACAAAAAAGTAAAAATGAGGTGTTGTAATTGAAGGTATCTGTGACCTAACATAGTCAAAACTGCACGAAATTGGAAGTGTAGGATCATTATGACACCCTCTGTATGCACGCCAAGTTTTGTGGAATTCCGTTCATGGGGGGCCACACAATAAATTAATTTATGTTACTATACACCAACTCACCAACTGGCCTGTAGGTGGCCGGAGACAGTTTTCTGTGAATATCTCGAGAACTGTAGGGCCTAGGAGGTCCACCTTTTTATGTATGTTGGTCTTAAGGGGGCATGTCAACCCATCCCATTACCACTTATTTCATGTATAGCGCCACCTAGTTAAAAATTAAAAAGCAATTTTACATGTGCAATTTTACATGTGAAATCTGTGAACTAATCATGTTTTGGTACTTGTTGTCTAGCAGATACCAGTGAGAATTGAGTGTGGATAATGCAATTTAGTGAGACAGTTAGAATCATATAGGCCTTTCAGCGTGATTTCTTTTTGTGGAAAAAATGTGCTGGACTGGGCGGCGGTCATATTTTGTACTGCTCTGCGGTACATCTAGTTAAACAGGCGTGGGAGGAAATTAACGCCATTGTTTCTACTGCTGGCATCCCTCGGACATCGCACCAGTGTCGCAAACGCTACAATGACGTCCGAAGACGGGGGAAGTCCAAGCTTGCTGGCACGCTCGTACACTCGGACACTCGTATACGCCGTGTAACTGGAGGTGGATCTGCCTCCACTCAAGACCTGACGCCAGCAGAGGACATCGCTGCGTCCACCCTTACCGCTGAAAGCATTGAGGGATTTGGGGGCTTGGAAGCCGGCACCCAACCCGATACAGTAGCTGTTCAACTCCAGGGTACACTTACTAATCAAGTTCACATGTGTCATGAAAATCTTTATTGACTTGAAATAAATGTAACACAGCCATACAATAAATCAAAACAACGTAACGCAGCTTCGCAGGAAGAAGACCCTGGCCTTGGGAGGAGTACGCACGGGCCGGCAGTGCGCAAGGGCCAGCTGAGGAGGGAGCAGCGCAACCACCGAGACGATCCAGACCCAGACGTAGCAGCATCGTCAGACCGGGGGTCCACCCGTTCCTGCAGCTCCAGCAAACTGGATTTGACATGCTGGAGCGAGAGCTGTCTGGGTTGCAGCGAGGTATCAATGCCCGTCTTGACCGGGTGGCGATGTTGCTGCGGCCTCTCCGGCGCATCCAGTCTAGAGAGGATTGCTGCAGCCATGGAGCGTGGGTCTCCAAACACACCAGCTGCTCCTGTTGCAGCCGTTCCTCCTCCTGCTGTGCCCCTTCCTCCTCCCCCAACCCGCTCCTCCAGGAGTACATCGCGCATTGCCACTCCCGGACCCTCAGGAGCCGTAGTGCACGTCGCGCGCCTATAAGAGAGAAAAAGAATTAGCTCTGTTTACATCTTTTCATTTTCCGTTTGTATTTTTTTTTAATTCAGTTACGAACAGCTTGCTGTTGATTTTTCTTTTTGAAATAAAGAAGTATCAAAGATATACTATAAAAAATAAAGAAGTGTCAACGATATACTTTCCGATGTTTTGGGCTCACTTTCACTGAATCAGGAAGTTATAAATGCATGTTGATATTTCTGCAATGTAGTATAACATTAAACCGAGATTACTTTGCTTACCTCACTATAGACGATGCAGCTCTTCTGTCAGATAAGCTCTCCTCTCCCGTGCTGCTGCTGGGGTATTTGGGTTAAATGGCATCGGCACATGCAGTTCAACATCACGTCTCCTAAAGTCCTCTAATATTTCCTGTTATGTCACCAACACATCCACGATCCATGGAAATGTTGTGTAAAACACAACATGCCACAAAGAATGCTGCGACTTTTTGAGGACTGTACTGTAAAGTGCCTCCTGACTTATCCAAACACCTGAAGCACATTTTCAGTATGCCGAATGTTCGTTCAATCACACTGCGTGTTGCGGTGTGTTTTCGGTTATATACCGTTTCACGCACTGTTGCTGGCATAATAAATGGTGTCATCAGCCATGTCTTTAACGGATAGCCGTTGTCCCCTAACAGCCACCCATCCAAGGGGGGATTGCCCTCAAAGATGGCAGGAATGGCAGAGTTTGCCAGTATGAATGAATCGTGGCTTGAAACAGGGTAATTTGCAAATACGTGAGTTATCTTACAAGTTGCATCGCAAATCACTTGTATGTTGATGGAATGGGTTCCCTTACGATTGATGTAAATCAGTGCGTTTTCTGTTGGGGCACGGAGTTGCACATGGGTGCAGTCTATAGCACCAAGGACACCAGGGAACCCACACTTCTCCCAAAACGCCCGCTTCGTTCTTTCCTGGCTGTCAGGTGTGACAGGGAATTGGATGTATTCCCCAGCATGTCAGACTAGACCTGATGTAACTGCATGTATAGCCGAACTTATGGCAGATTGCGAAATGCCTCCAATGGAACTAAGGGGGGGCTGGAACGACCCAGACGCATAGAAATACAGTGCCGCTGTAACTTTCACGGCAACTGGGAGGGCATAGGGACAGGGTGCATCAGTCCCCAGCTCATCTGCCAGGAGATGGCAGACATCTGTCACAGCCTGACGGGTCAGGTGTAGCTTACGCCTACATTCCACCTCACTGAGGGAGAGATAGGTATGTCTAGGCCGGTAGATCCTCTCCCTCCCGCGTCTAATTCTTTGTCCTAAGACGTACTCCATCTCACTGTGCAATAGAAAAAAATATGAGCCAGCGCAACTGGTAACTTAACTGGTAAGTTGAAGAGTAAGGTCTTTAGTTAACTTACATGATAGTAAAGATGATTTTGCAGTCTTCAGAATTTTGTTTCCTGGTTCTTGACGGACAACCTACTTTGTCAGGTGTCCTTATATACTTATGTGTCTTGCCACTATTGGTCAAACAGGTTAGTTTGATCCGTCAATACTACAATTAGATTGAATAATTTGCGAAACTGTGTACGCCAGATGTAAGCTATGCATATTATTTTTTCACATTTTCATAGACACCACATTGATTTCCCTCGTGTGGTAGGCCTAATATTTCTCCTTATAATTATGTATGGTTTGCAAAAATGTGAACTGCTTCCGTGTAAATGAGAGAAGCAAAGTGTATGCATGTTGTGCACACGCTACATTATGGCGAAGCCTGCGCTCTTAAAATATCATCTGAATTTGTGCCACTGACTTTAGACCACCTTTGTCCTGGTCTGTGGCGGAATTGCTTTCTGAAACTGCAAAATATCAACAGGGAACGTTTGCGCTGGAACACGCCCCCTCTTTTCGCTGAACCGTCCCCGGGGGCGCTGTGGAGGGAAAATTCCAATATGCGCTGACAGCAAAATAGGAAAGACAAACGCACGAGTATACAAAGTCAATATGCGCTGACAGCAAAATAGGAAAGGCAAAAGCGCGAGTATACAAAGTCAATTGCGCTAATGTGCACGATAGAGCCCTTGAAGTGATTCTTTAAATGCAATAATGCAGTAGACTAGCCTGGGTGCCATTCCGAACTTAGTCCCGCCCACAACATTTGAGGTCGGGAAGTTCGGTCTGGCATTGCTCCATTGTGGAGCAAGTATGCTCGCCCTAGATTGGGCGGACCAATCAAATCGGGCTTTACGATGATAGACCAGGCGCTGTTGCTCACCTGTCCATCACGTCATCTGAGCTCGCTTAGATTAGGCTTATGTTTGAAACAAAAACGCTGTGGCTAGAAGGATACATGGCCTTTAACCCTTTAGGCGCCAGAGGTTTTTTTTCGAAACGTTCGATTTTGACATCTTCATTTCAAAAGGCTATATCTTAAAAGTGATAAGAGATAGAGACTTTCTGTAAATTAGAGAAATATTAAGGATGACGCAAAGTGTATGTAGGGATTAAATGTTTATATCTAATTTGCATATTATGACGTCATATGGTGGCGGCCATCTTGGATTATAGAATTTTAATGAAAAGTCACATGTTTGAATGATAAAATGCAGCACTTCTTTCCCCCCAAAATGTCCCTCACCTTCTGTGTGCTGTATTGCACAATACTGAATGCTCAGGTAAATACTAAGTAGTAAACAAACTATGTAAATCATTACTAATAAATGGCAGAAACAAACCAAATGCATGTAGCGGTAGGCGCCTTTTGCTGTAGAGATTTTCCATTTACTACATACAGTAGGCACTCTGATTCCATGTATGGGGCACATATATATTATTCAGATGACACATACACAAGTAGACAAGACCTGTTTAGTTCAAAAGCTCACTTGCCACGGCAAGGCACAGATCAGGAGTGAGATGACGAGACAAGACAAGAGACAATGTTAGTATTTCTTTTCTTTTTGTTGTTTTTGTTGATGTTTTTTGTTGTTGTTTTTTTCTTAGCTGACAAAGACACACACATCACAAGGACATGAACGCACAAAAAAGAACACATATATGTCCTAAATGGTCAGGGAAATAGATAATCAACAGTGTAAATCATTACTAATAAATGGCTGACAATTTTTTTTTTTTTATGTAGCAGGCCTTTTGCTGTAGAGATAATGACTATCCATATCCATATCCTATCCATACAGGGCCGGCATTCCCATCATCTTGTGATAGACTATGCATGTGATAGACTATGCAATGGCTCTCCTGCCCCTTGTCACCACCTCTGCTCCTGTTGCGAGCAGCATGGCCAGATCTGCCTCGC
The DNA here is from genome assembly GCF_018492685.1 of Alosa sapidissima. Lineage (NCBI taxonomy): Eukaryota > Metazoa > Chordata > Actinopteri > Clupeiformes > Clupeidae > Alosa > Alosa sapidissima. The sequence goes on along the minus strand of NC_055958.1, from coordinate 1,291,985 downwards.
GCTCGCGTCGAGTGGAGAGAATTTGCGCAGCTCGGACTAGGCCTACTGTCATTCTCATTGCGACTCCCCACACTGCCTCTACGTTCCCCCCTAACTGTCCTATGAGCACTTCGACCTCGTCTAACATACCCAGTGGCATTAGACAAAGGCTCCACCACGTTACTGTCGCCGCGATTGCGGAGAGGCACACGTTCAAAAGACAGAAGCTAGCGCTATGGACATTAGGCTACCTCCATTAGGCTACCTCCAGCCTCGTTCGCCACACCACTAACACCCTGCTAACTTCCCGATGAACACTCCGAACCCGTGAAACATTATTCCCACCAGTGACATTGGGCAAACGATTCAACGTTTGTGCTTGCGCACACTAGCTCTGGTATTTCACGCACTGATTCAATGCGCTGTAGCTAGAAAGTTTTGTTTAAAGCCTGCCATTTTTTCGACTCGGGATGACGTATGACATGTCTGCCATCTAGTGGAGTGGAGGTCGAACGAAATATGACACCCTATTTGACTAAATCGGCCGTTTTATTCAGTACCGCATCTTGTCGACTAAAGTCGACCGTGGCGCCTAGAGGGTTAAGACCCCATATGGAAAATGCATATTATTTAATGAGGTTTGAGATGTGGGAAAACTCGTGGTTTCACTTTCATCAAGGGAAAACAGGGCTGTTGCATTGCGACATGTTCCCTCGTTCGTTTGAAATCTCTGATTGACCACCTGTTCGAGGGATTTGCGACAGCCTTTCCCAGCTGTTTAACATGTTTGTAGCATATCAGTGTTAAACAGAATTATTTTTAAAAACGGAGGGGATATAGGCTATCAGTTTTTTTCCTAATAGCCTACCCTACTACGTATCTCTTAGATTACGCTAATGAGTGTTGTAGGCAGGGGCGGAGTGGGGCACTAAAATCCACCGGGAAAATTCTGACGGCACCCCCCCCACCCCCCTCCCAACACGCAATAACACACATCAATAGCACAAACAAAATATATGTCAATTTAAAATACTAATAGGCTATATTTGGAGAAAGGAACTATGGATAGTGCTAATGCAATACAACAAGCCAATCAATCACAAACCAGGCACTTTCAATAAATGTGTAAGGAACTAGATATTTAAGTGCAGTATAAAAACTTTGAGGGTGGATGGAAATTTCAAGTAACCTGACTCTCGCCAGATGAATTTCGTTCCGCCTAGCTCCACTCATCCATCTGGGACCAATCCATTGGAGTGTTGCTTCAGAAGGCTGGGCCTAATCAAAAAATGCTTGCATATGATTGAATAAGCCACTTGTCCGTCATCTATTGACATGCTACTTCAACCACTCACATCGAAGCCAACCCGTGACGCTGATAACAGTCTCACAGTCGCTTCTACGCTACGTCACATCTATGAAACTCCCGCCCTGCGTCTTGATTGGCTCTACCATATAATCTCGTGCTGAAATCACTCTCAATGGAAGAGGTCCCAGATGGATGTGAGTGAAGCTAGGCGGAACAAAATTCATCTGGCGAGAGTCAGGTTAAATTTTAAGCATCATGCAAGGACATATCTGGGTATCATAGCACTCCAATAGTTGCCTGTATACATTTTAAAAAGGCCTAACCTACAGACAATGTCCCTATAACCCTATTACTTCAACCTGTTCTTGCACTGAAATAGTTTTTTATTTTACCTTGTCTACATTATACTTTACTCTCCTATTTGTCCATATTATTTATGCTGGTCTCTAGACCTTACTCTTGCACTGTTGGACTAATGTTGAACTACTTTTTGCACCTTCACCATGACACTCACTCTCTTGAGCACTTGGCCATGCACACATAACTAAGGAATATGGTTGGACTACTGTTTGCACCTTCACCATGACACTCACTCCCTTTAGCACCTCACCAGTCCCGGCCCTGCCACTACAAGCGTCTTATGCTTGATCACCCTCAAGCACATTGGACTTTCTTAATTTAACTTATATAGTGTATTTAGTATTTAGTTTTCTTATCTTTCTTATCTTCTACTGTCTTTATTGTACAGTGGAGTTCAGTTATATGTTTATACTTATACTTATGTTTACCATTTCTGCTGTAAGTGCATGTTGTGTGTGATGTCTGTATGCTACTGAGACCCTTGAATTTCCCCTTGGGGATCAATAAAGTATCTATCTATCTATCTATCTAACCTAATAACACAGGTAATTAAATAATTGAAAAACCAGGCACTTTGAATAGGTTTGTAGAGAATGATTAAAGTAGGCCTATATAGGCTTACATATAGACAGTTCCAATGAGTTCCACAAACCATTTATCAGCCTGGTTTGTGGCCCATTAATTAGTCATAGGCTAGGCCTAGGCTACATACCAACATAAGACTAGCTTGTGCTAGTTTCTGCCTAGCAATAACCTCAATGCTTTAGCTCCGCTAACCTTTCTCTCTGCCTTCCATCCATGTGTAAAACAGCAAGCAACCACGCAAATCCGTCGACTGCCAAAAATCCTGTAGTTTTCCTCGAACTTGATCGCTTGTAGGGTCATGCCATTAGATTAGGGGCCGCTCATTTATCCCCCTACATTTCTGTAAATAGACTTGACCTACAATCGGTTCATTGGATAAACCAGAAACAGTGGTGGGCCGGCCCGCACCTCGGCCGGCTGACCGGGCAAACTCCCGACCGTCCCGATTGCCACTCCGTCCCTGGTTGTAGGAGTTATTGACGGCACTAACTTTTACAAAAGACCAGAAAACAATGTTAAAGGAGAATTCCGGTGTGATATTGACCTAAAGTGTATTGAAACATGATACCGAGTGTGAACGTATGTCTCATAGCCCACCTCGGCTTGTCCCCTGCACTCCAAAATCTGGCGCTAGTTGGCCGATGCTACCAACAGCTTTTTCAATGGTGGTGCTTCGGCATCGGGCTAGCCATGCAAATAAATCACTGTTTTACACCATTTACGAGGCTCAATGTATCTCCACACTTCATTGGTAGACTTCCGAGGGCCCTGACATTTAAAACGAGACATTGAGAACTTTGAAAAAGCACTGGTAGTTTACTTAGAAGACGATTTATACAGACAGTATCTTCACGAAGTTTAGCATTTGCAGCCATCTTGAATTTAGTCACGATAAGTCGAGCGACGAGTAAGAATGAACAGGTATGATAAGGGATCAGATTCCAAAAATAATTCAGTGGAAATGCATGGATTTCAGTTTCTTCCAGTAGCAGCAACACTGCTGCATATAAAGCCATCATCTCAGAGCATATTTTGACCAACTGGTTCCATTCAGAAATAGGGGGGGTGGAGGGGGACTACGCTTTGGTGCCATCTCCGAGCCAACTTTTGAGGAATTTAGTTTTTGGTCAACATGCTCCTCATCAGTGTTCCCCATTTCTTAGTACTGTATAGGCCCGCTAGGCCTTCTGCTTGTCTTTCATTGCCTGCCATTCTTCACATGCTGATGAGCTGTGCCAGTTGCCACCAGTTTAAAGAGATTCTTTTTGTTTAGACATTCATTCTTGTTCTGCATTTTGACACATATAGTGCAGCACTTGCCACATCGTATACTATGAAGCAAGGTTACTTGGCTTCTCCAGGTGACTTCCGGAGTATCCACTGGACCCAAAATAATGTGCCAAGTTTGAAACAATACTGTAGATGTTTGATGCAGTGTCATTTTAGACTTTGAGGGTTACTCCCAAAGTTACCTGAATAAACCATGAACCTCACCTCAACTCCCCAGTAATCGAAGCCTCTCCTGTGAAAAAGAAATCCCAAGGCCACCTCAAAGAAGACTGGACTGAACAAGTATAACCCAGGCAGAGCACCAGGAAAGCAAAAGGGACAAACAGAGCACGAGGAGCCCTTGCCATAGCCAGTATTGCATCAACTCTCCCACTAGCATCGAGATCATGTTTGGTGATGTTGGTCTGGTTTCATATTTTAATCCCTCTATTCACACATATTTCCACTTAAGTGATATGTCTCCAGAGAAGAGTCAGGGTTATTGTGGGCCCCTTCTGCAGGCTTTGTGCAGCTTCTGAATCCAATTTCCACCTAATGTTTTGCACTATTCAAATCTCATTATTTTCATCATTTGTGTTTCCTTTATGATCTCTGGCTAATCTAAATTTCCTGCGTAAATGGATAAAAATCTTAAAATAAAATCTGGGCCTTCATGACATGAATATATTTGTTTTATTTGTTCACCACAGTCAGTCCGTCTGCTATATCTATTTTCAGTGCTCAGCTCTCCGTCTCTTGCAAACGCCCACACTCTCCACCCCTTCTTAGTCAGTTCATCCCCCGCTCTATCTTTCTCTCAGTCTTTCACTATATCTATCCCATCCCTGTTTTCCTTTACTTACAGTGCATATCTATTTCTATACGTGTATTGGTATCTCCCAAAACAGTGTTATCTATCTCCATCCTATCATGCTATGTAAATATAGAATCCTTCCCTGCATCTGAAAGTATGCCTCTGTTATTATAGATATGCTCTCATTAATCTCTCTCACTCACTGGTTCACTCTCTCTCTCTCTCTCCCTCTTTCACACACACACCTTTTCATTCATTCTCTCCTTTTTCTCCCTCCTCTTTCTCGGTCTTTCTCTCACCTCTCATCTCTCTCTCTCTCCTCCATCTCAAACACACTCACTCTCTCTTGCACTCTCTTCAGTCTGACAGGCATGTCCTGAGGTGTCTGCCATCATTGCCCCACTGATAAGTCTGGAGTGGGGACATCTGGTGCTTGTGTCGTCGCCTTGGCCAGACATCTGGGTGACATTTAGTCCGGACGTGGCTTGGGTGCCCTGTCATAAGCCATCAGACGTCCAGGGAAACACGACATGGTCTGGCACCAGCATTACAGTCTGGAGTGACAGCAGAGCCCCTCTGGTTTATGACTGTCTGGTGCTAAATGATGGCTATAAACATATGCTTAGATATGATCATGTGTCAATGTAATGACCTGCACTGGCATCAGTGTGTAATATGGTCATATTCATCCATATTGATTCACTGATGTTTTCTATAGATTATTGTGGGCCATTTGCGAATAGTGAGGATGGAATTGATGGAACACTATACATACTATCTGTGTAATAATGAATAGTGTACCGGTATTTTATTACAAGGTTGTAAGCTTGTTATTACTGGTACTTTAAAGTTTAATGTTCAGTATTCATGAGTTCTTCTTGTTAGCCATGTGTTATCAAAGAGCTGTCACTCTGGATTAATAACCATGAGGTGTCATATTTAGGCAATTACACTTTTATTCCCTGATGCCATCTCCTCATTAGTACCTTCCAACACATGACACTAATATCTTCTATGCTCAGCTGCAAGTGTTCCAGTCAGACAGGGATAACTGTACCTGTCTTTCACAATGACACAAATAGTCAGCAGGTTTATTTTCAGCAGTGCTGTTTTTTAATCTTTTAATCAGCTATGAAGGTACTGAGACAGAGCATCCTACCTCAATTCATCCATGCTACCTTAGCATGTAGCCTATATTGTGAATGAATGGATAGATGGATGAATGGATAGACAAACAATCCTGTCTTCTCTATTTCAACAACTTTACTGTAGACAAGAGAGCACAGGCTAAATTTGTGTACCACAATTTCCCAACTATTATTTATACATTGATTTTGCAATATTTGACTTTGTCTGAAGACACAGCTGTAGCTACGCCATATCATTGCCATTGGACTGAGTGGGACTAACGTTAACACAAACTTTTCTTTATTTTTATTTCTTTATTTTATTACTTGTTCATTTTTGTTTGTTGTCTGTCTTGTATGTCTACCGTTAGGTGTCTCGGGTACGCTAGCAATTACGCCGCTCCATCAGGCATCTTTTGTAAATTTGTTTGTTTGTCTTGATGTCATGGGAACGCTAGCGACTACGCTGCTCCGTCTGGCATTTTGTCTCACGCGTAAATGTCTAGTGTGTAAAGCGACCTTGGGTGCTTTGAAAGGCGCTATGTAACAAATAAAATGTATTATTATATTTCTTTAGCTAAGAGGTTAATAAACGGGGGCAGTTAATATGGGATTAATATAGTTTTTTTTTTTTACTTGCATAAAACACTGTCCTGCGGTACAATGTGGTTAATACACAAGAAATTACTGTAGGCCTACAACAAAGAAGTAAACTCGCCCTCTCCAAGTGAAATCAAGTGTTCGTACAATAAATGGACACGCCACTCGGGGTAACTCGCCATCGATGGCGTGTCCATTTATTGTACGATTTATTGTGCCAAGGGCTCGCCCCTCTAAGTGCCTCACCTCCACTCCAAGCTCATCAGTGCAGGGCCGTACACATCCGTATCATGCTAGTGGAGGGTGACGCAGAGAGAAGGGCTCCCTGTAAGCCGCTGTGTCTGCGTGATCACGTCTATTAAAGCCTATTAAGCTATAATGAGGCGGCAGAGATGACGGCGCGACAACATCTGTGCGGATCATTAGACCCCGGCGAGGCAGCTGGCTGGTCGCCTGGCTGGCTTCAGGGATTGGCAGCCGTGGGAAGGAGAGGTAATGGGGGTCTCTGGGGGGTGGGGTGTGTGTGTGTGTGGGGGGGGGGGGGGGTCTTTTGGCGGGATCTCTGAGATGGAGATGATTGTCGCCTGAAAGATTAGGGGAGTGGAGGTATTCAAGCAGGCTGGTTTGGGGATAGGGAAATGAGACTGTGTGTGTGTGTGTGTGTGTTTGGGCTGTGTGTGTGTGTGTGTGTGTGTTTGGGCTTCGTGTGTGCATGCATTGCGTAAGAGAGAGAGCTGGAAAGTGAGAAATGATGTAATTGAGTGAGAGGAAGAGATATAGGCATATGTGCACTCCCTTCACACTTTGCCCTTCACTGTCCAATCTATTACTCCTCCTTATGAGACGGAATTGGAGGCAGGGGGTCAAATGTGACACTATCATTTAATGTATCACATTAATAATGGTCATTGGCCCACAATTTCTCAGGTCAGGTTTACTGAATGGAACTAATCATCAGCAGGGAACCATAAACCCTCAATGCTGCCCTCTCTGAAAGGACATGCCGCCTTACCAGAATGAGGGAGAGGGATTTGAAATGGTCCCCTATCAAATTATGATAGTAACCTCACAATTGCTTAAGCAAATCCAATCAGAAATGAACAATTTATCTCACAGATATAAGCCCCGTTCTGAACATAATGTGGACTTAATAGAAAAAGAGACTATAACACAGAATGTACAGGCAAAATTATCTTCCATCAGTGGGTGATTTTAGCTTCATAGCACTTTTGGGAAATCTGTCTCCGAGCATTTCCAACGGTGCTCGGCGTTTTGCGCGCACCACCATCCTTCATGGAGAGCGTACACAGAGTAGGGTGTGTGTTGGCGGGAGGCTGAGATGTGGGCGTCGAGGAGAATAAAGCCGATGTCTTTATCATCCACCCCTCTCCTGTGCTGAAATAACTCTCAGGAGAGACGCAATTGCACCACACACGTTCACTTAACAACAGCCTCAAAGGAAGAGGCTATCTGGGCCGAAGGTACCACTAGCAGTTAGCAGGGCCAGCTGAGGGCCAGTCACCCTCTCTGTGTGGATCAGTTGGACTGTCCATCTTCATCACCCATTAGCTGCCCATGTAGTCTAGTCAGCACTCCGAGACACGACACGGGACGAGCTCATTCCATCCCGCCCCGCCAGTGACCTCAAAGATGCCCCATTTAGCATGAGCACGGAGAGAGTTGATGACACAAAGAGGCTGACCAGCTATTTTAACCGACTGGTATGTACATGCAGTGCACTACACGTGTCTCTAATTATACACACGGCTCTAGCTAACTTATTCATCTTCATGGGAATGCCCACTGGATCTCTCTCTTCCGCTACTGAGCACCCTCAACGGATCTTCTGCTTGAGTTGCAGAATGGTTTACATGGTCACATTCCACCCCAGAATTCTGTAAGCAAATGGTGTTCTGAGAGGATCCTTATTGAAAATGAAAAACTTTTAGAAATCATTTATTTCAATGTTTTGCTTGTGAGATGCATACATGCTTTTAAATAAGATCTGCCTCTGTTATATACTGTATATTTAAAGAGAGATTAAATTAGATCACTTCGTAATCCATTATTCACCATGAATCCATTCGTTGGATTTTTAAAAAAATATATACATTGTCACTGCATGAGCTCCATCTCGTGAAAGATGTATGATCTCCCATATTGAACTCAGCCAGTATGTATCATAGTGACAGCTTTGGAAGGGGGCTTACAGTCTGATTTCTGAATAATCTTGGCTCTGTCATATGAAGGGTTTCATTTTATTAAAGAAAAGTCATTATTTGGAAGAGTGTAAAGGCGTATTGCCTTGCAAATCCCCTGACATCATCAAAGCTCTGGGGTTTCCACTACACTAATCAGATTCACTTCATAATGATAATACCACACATCAGTCAAATCAGAACACTTCTATTTCTAACTCAAATGTTTCTGGAAATCTCAATGAAGCTGAAATGTATATGGTCCTACACATGTCTTTGTGAAAATGAAGCACATTATTCAAAGAATAGGCATATATACAATAACATTTAGTAATCTCTAATAATAATAAGGTTATAACTGTGCAATAATAATGTGTAAGGAAGTAAGTAAAAGTATAAAAACTCTTTTGATCCCGTGAGGGAAATTTGGCATTTATCCCCATCTGTGAAATAGTGAAACACACTCAGCACACAGTGAACACACAGTGAGGTGAAGCACACACTAATCCCAGTGCAGTGATCTGCCTGCAACAACAGCAGCGTTCGGGGAGCAGTGAGGGGTTAGGTGCCTTGCTCAAGGGCACTTCAGCCGGGGTTCGAACCGGCAACCCTCTGGTTCCAAGTCCGAAGCGCTAACCACGGCTGTGTGTAATACATAATAATAATAATGCACTATGTAATATAATTGTTGTCCTTATGTGTCAATGGTAGTGTATTAATTTTTTATCATATCTGATCAGTGAGCACCATGTCACAGTATGCTCCACACAAACCAATAGTGGACACGAGTTGGTTTCAGGGTTAACAGCTGAATCACTCAAATGTCTACTTTTCTGTCTACACGTCTACTTCACTGTTGTGCAGTTTTGCCCTGTGGCTAGTTGTTAGTGTATTAACCTATTCCTCTGAAAGAGGCTGTTGCATGTATCTTTTGCCTTCCAGGAAAGCAATTTGGGTGAAGCAAACAGTGTGTGCTTCACCTCACTGTGTGTTCACTGTGTGCTGAGTGTGTTTCACTAATTCACAGATTGGGATAAATGCAGAGACCAAATTTCCCTCACGGGATCAAAAGAGTATACTTATACATACTTATACTTAAATGTTCCATTGTGCTTTCTTGTTGTTCAAGATGTACTTTGCAGAGAGACGGACCAGGTCTAAACATGCTCCTGACCATGTGTTATTTTATTTCTCCTGTGCGGTGACTCATAGCCAGTGTTGGGAAGGTTACTTTCAAAACGTATTCCGTTACAGAATACAGAATACATGCCCAAAAATGTCATTTGTAAAGTAATCCGTTACGTTACTCAATCTGAGTAACGTATTCTGAATACTTGGATTACTTCCGCATTGAATTGCATTTTATAAGTGTAGGAATGCGGCCATCAATTCCTGCTTACTAAACAGGCCTATTGTAAACACTGGCTACTGTATATCAGTGCTCTCAAAATTAACATGATCGCGTAATGACAATCAAAAACCGCACGTTAAAATATGCTACTCGCAAGAATAATTCTTCAGAAGCTGCACCATAATTCAATTTAAAAAGTAAATGTAGATCTAATTTGAAAAAAAAATAAGCCATAAAGCTATTTTAAGTTAGAATAAAAAAAACTTAGAATGAAGTGCCTATTTTAGAGATGGGTTTTATTGTAGGTCTAAATCAACACGTGAACTAGGCTTTGTTTATTGATTAGCAAACTGTGTAACCGATTGGGTGAAGTAGCCTGAGCTATTGATGCTTGGGAAATTATCCTTTGAACAGACATCAGGAACCACGATCAGTGAGGAACAGGAGTTATCTCCACTTACTTTACTCCTAATTTGCTGTGCAAACAGTCATTTCAGGGTCTCCGATGACGCGTCCATAATGCGCGCTGGCTGCGTTTTGATGGATGCAATGTGAGGCTAGTGGAAGATGGCGGGGCTTGGATTTAAACATGGAAACAATTTCCTCATAGATTGCTTTCAGGAGCTTCTGGGAAATGGAGTTGCCTTCATTTATTTAGAGTGAATAAACTTATGAAACAGAGAAGTATCATCATGTAATCCATTGATTTCAACAATGTAACTGTATTCTAAATACCAACTATTTAACTTGTAACTGTATCGGAATACAGTTACTCATAATTTGTATTCTGAATACGTGACGCTGGTACATGTATTCCGTTACTCCCCAACACTGCTCACAGCACTGACTTGTGAAGCTTGTCAGTTTAGATAAGGGACTGTATGTTCTGTGAAAGTAAATGTGCCATGTGTCAATCAAGACGTCTCTGCCTCTTTCCTTTTCCCCCTGGAGTGTGTTATTATGATCACTTGTCTTTTTTATGTTTTCTTTGTTAATATTTGTTGGGCGTAAACAAATGTGCTTTCTGTGCCCATTGCCTTATGGGACATGAAAACTTTGGCAAATGGAGTGTATGTAAATGCTATTGTAGTGCATGTCTGTCAATGGTTTTGCAGTGGCAGGTCCTGTCACTGTTTTATCCATTTTCTCTCCCTCTCTCTCTCTCTCTCTCTCTGATTCCCTCTCTCATTACTCTTTTCCATCTTCTTCCCACGTTTAAATCCCTCTCACCCCCGCCCTCACTCCCCCTTTCCTTCGCTTATCCTTCCTTCGTCATCTGCCCCCCTCCTTCCCTCCTCTCCTCTTCCTCCCAGCCTGTCCTTCACTCCATCCCCACAGCAATGATTCATCCGTCCACTAACATCAGATAACAGACCACCAATCGCCTCCTTATTCCCCCTCACTTCCTCTGTCACAGCAGACGTCCCCCCACCACCCCACCCCCACTCATTCCTCCTATCTCATCCCACAACCACATTCTCCCATCATGTCCCATCACCCCCCCCCACACACACACACACACACACTCACACACACACACACACACACTCACTCACACACACACACACACACACTCACTCACACACACACACACACTCACACACACACACACACACACTCACTCACACACACACACACACACTCACACTCACTCACACACACACTCACACACACACACTCACACACACACTCACTCACACACTCACATACACACACTCTCACACACACACACACACACTCACACACACACACACACACTCACACACACACACTCACACACACACACACCCCGTCTCCCCTTCGGCAGAAGAGCATGGTCAGCGCTTCCTTCACAGAGTTATGAGGCCAGAGGAGATCATTCACTAGCAGACAGGGAGCAGCCAGGAGCCAGAAGCAGAAGAAGACCCACTTCCTTTTCCTGTGTACTCTGCGGCTCTCTCTACGCACCACCCTCTCCCCCATGCCTGATAAGGAAGCATGGGTCTCCTTTATCACTCCCAGTCTCATCAAGGCCACAGACACAAACCTACAGGCTAGTCTGTGGTCATGTAGTGCGTTGTGCTAACCCAGGCATGTGATTCAATTTTAAGCAAACAATGCAGCTCATTTGTATGTAGTACCTGGAAGCTTTAGGCAATTCATGAGAGACATATGAATAATGGAAATTAGCATATGTATGTGTCTGCAATTTCTGTTGTGTCGCAAAATTTGACCAGCTTGTGTTTGTGTGTTTGTGGCTACATGAGTGCATGTGAGGTTATCTGTAGCGACACTATTTAAATATGACAATTGCAATACAAACAAAGGCACCGTCGTTGCCTCAGCGCTAAACATTCCTGCACATGCCATGGATTTGCCAGACACGGCAGGTGAAAACATCGATTTGCCTGAACAGCTTTCGTACAGCACACTCACTTCACTCGAGTTGCTTCAATTCTGTCTCTCTTCCTCTTGCTATTTCTTTTTTGCTTCAAACCATTCACTCTTTCTTTCTCTCTCTCTCTTCTTTCTTTACTTCTATCTCTCTATTGACCCCCTGTATTGTTGACTAGAGCTTCATGGTGAGGCAGAGCACGTTGGATGTGGATTGCTGTTGGATGTTCCATCGGGAAGCCTCTTTTTCACTTACTTTTTCTTATTGTCCCGCTACCTCTTGAATGATTTGCTAGGACTTTAACCCACTCCTTCTCTCTCTCCCTCCCTCCCTCCCTCTTTGTCCATTTGCTCTTGAGGTTTCCACTTTTGCTTCATACTACTCAGCCTGTCCCTCTCCCTCTGTTCATCCTGTTTTTGATAACACACCTCTTATTCTCTCTCTGCCCCCCTCTCTCTATCTCTCTCTCTCTCTCTGCTTCCCTCTATTCTTCTATCACTATGCCGACTGAATGTGTGTGTGTGTGTTTCTGGGCCCAGTCAAATCTCTTCCCATGAACATCAGCAGGCTGACTGGGGCTTATCTCCTGTCGCAGTTCCCATGCTCACTGCCACTGAGGCGGGAGTGTCGCCGCGTCTGCCGACTCCCTTTGATCACACAACGCTAGCTAGCCGCCGCTTCTGGGCTTTGTCTTGTGTGTGTCGGTGTGTAGGTATGGCTGCTTGGAAGTTGCATGTGTTTGTATGGAGGGGACAGCTGCTTGAGTGTGTATGTGTGCCGGGTGGCTGCATCTGTGTTAAGAGTGTGAGTGTGTTCAGGAAACCACTTAATAAGTGTGTCTGTCTGTGTGTGTGTGTAAAGTGGAGGTATCACTGCTGTTTTATGGTAAGTCGCTCTCAGTGTATTCAGTGCTGTGATGTGTGTGTATGTGGCGGGATCACTCTGTCTTCACATGTAAGAGTATAGGCTATCTTGTGTGCCCGTCACTGTGCTGCCAGGACTGAGACACTATCTCACCTCTTTGAGGGGCAAAGCAATGATGGGTGCTACTAACAGCACACCAAGAAGGCATGCAGGGCCATCCTGTTTGAGTTGGTGAGCTGGTCTTCAGATTGGGATGGCATTTCCCATGATCCATCATTATGTCTGTGTTGTCTGTGTGCATGCAAGTGACTCCATGATGGTTTTCGCTGTGCCCAGATAGAGTTATCAATTTTCTTTCAAGTCATTTCATTCAGAACAACAGCAGAAGACAGAGCCTATTTTCTGAAAAAACGTTGTAGGCGTATGTATTTCACCTCAAATGAATTGATGTTAAATATATTTAATTGAAGGCGTGCTGGGATGTGAAGGCCGAGATACATCAGAGATGCCCTTGGTTAGGAATCCAGTGAGTTAAGTTTGCTTCCGCCTTTCCAAGCAGCAGGCGAACTCGACCCCACCCCCACCCATCTGTTTACTCGTGTTCTACTTTATCCCAATCGAAGAAAACACACCTTCATTTTTGCTGACACTTTAAAAATGACCTACATTTGCAAGTGAAGTGCAAAAGCAAATTCACGCCAAAAAAAATAAAATAAAAAATGTAGAATAAAAATACCATTTGAAAAATGTCTCATGTCATCAGTATCAGCTTTT
>NC_055958.1:1265881-1268381 GCF_018492685.1 Alosa sapidissima | reverse complement strand
ATGGTCTCCGAAAAGCTGGGGAGTGGAGTAGGGTACGGGTCCGCCTCTGGAGCCAAGCTTCTGAATCTCTGGAAATTAAGACGAGAAAGAGAGTCAGCAATTTCATTGTGGCAACCGGGGACGTGCGCGGCTCTTATAATGAACTGGTAGCTGGCTGCTATCCAGATTAGACGCCTAATAAGAGGGGAAAGCGCAGGCGATTTTGAGCGCGAGTTATTTATGACGTGCACTACGGCTTCGTTGTCGCTGTGGATTAGCACGCTCTTGGAGGTCCACTCCTTCCCCCAGAGTAGGGCCGCAATGACTACGGGGTAGAGTTCGAACACGGCTGACGATTCGTTTTCCGTTATTAGCGCTCTGAACTCTAGTGGCCAGGGGGATGCAAACCAGCGCCCTTTGAAAAAGCCTCCGAAGCCTATTGAGGGGGCTGCGTCTGTGTACAGCTGGAGGTCTTCTGGAGATGATTGGCAGTCGTCGTAGAACATGCACAAACCATTCCATTCGTCTAAAAACATCCTCCAGAGTTTGAGATCGGCCAGGCACTGGGCATCTAGATATACTACGTCTTCGAGAGATGGGGATGCTGAGGCGCAGTTTAGGAGATGCGAGATGAAAGGGCGGCCCTGGGGAATGATTCGCATGGCGAAATTGAGGTGGCCTAGAAGGGAGAGAACTTCTTGTTTGGTGTGAGATGGTGAGGTTATAAACTCGTTCAACAGTAAAGAGATTCTGTCTTTTTTCTCTTTGGGGAGAGATGAAGAGAATTCTTCGGTATCTAAAATGATGCCGAGGAATTCGAGTCTGGATAAGGGACCGCACGTTTTCTCTTCTGAGAGTGGGACTCCCAGTTTGTTGAATACGTCAGTTAGCGTAGAGATGCCTAGGGCCGGTGGGTAGGAATGGGGGATAACTACTAGAAAGTCGTCCAGAAGATGAACGAGAAATGGGAGCTTATAGTTATTTAGGAGAATCCAGCACAGGGCTTCTGATAGCGTATCGAAGATTTTGGGACTGCTGCGGCAGCCGAAGGTGAGGCGAACTGCAAAATAGTATCTCCTATGCCATTTGACTCCGAAGAGGTGCCAGAATTCGAGATCAATGGGCATGACTTTGAAGGCTGAGGTGATGTCCGCTTTAGCTAGCCAGCAACGTCTACCTGCCTTTTTGATTAGAGCGATAGCGTCATCGACAGAGTGGTAGTGCAGCGAGAACTCTTCTAGTGGAATCAGACTGTTAATGCTGGGAGTGGTACTATTGTGCGGAGCTGAGAGGTCGATGATAAGTCTCTTTTTTCCTGAGTATTTGCGCGTAGCTACGCCTATGGGGTTGATCCTGTAGACTGGGAATGGAGGCTTGGTGAACGGACCGATCATAAAACCAGATTCAACCTCTTTGCTTAGGAGTGAGGTGACTACCTCCGGGTCTTTGACGGCAGATTGTAGGTTTTTACAAACGAAAGACTCTGTAGGTCTTGCTAAAACACCTGGATGGAACCCGTGCTTCAACCCTGAAGTCAAATAATCGCAAAATCCCCTATTTGGATTGGACTGAAGTTCTGAATGGAGAGCAGAAACAATGATTGGAGTAGAGAGATACTTTTTAAACTTTTTATTTATGTTCTTGAGTGCGGAACAGACTGACTTGGCATGGGCGCCTGCGCAGTAGCTGCAAACGTGGAGGTAACGGCAGGAGGATTGGCGACACTGAGCGAAGTTAAATCTTCGGCAGATTTCTCGACCTTTCCAGAAACGCTCGTCCTCTTCCCTGGCTTCTCCTGCCGTAGCATCGGGGATGCGGGGAACATAGGAAGAGGATTTAGGGGCTGTGGAGCTGGTGCTGGGGAATTGATGGTCGGGGTTGACTAGTGGACACTCGGCCGCGCCGTGACTGGGGCTATTGCAGAGGGGACAAGATGGCTTAAGTCCTAGAAAAACGCGGTTATGGAGCTCCATATCGAGCGCGCCCCAGTAGGGGTTTTGGTTCCAGAGGCCGACTCTGGCAGCGCATTTAGCTGAAAACAGGCGGTGATAAGTGTAAAAATGAGCTCCCCCGTAGGATACGGCTAGACCGGCGATGATGGCCAGGTAGTCGTTCAGCTCTTTGCGTCGGCTGGGGAATGCGAAACAGATGACTTCCGTGTAGTAAGTAAACGCTACGGTGAACTCGGGAAATGACAGGGTTTTTGATGCTGGGCCAGAATTTTTAAGAGAAAAAACCAGTTCGCCGCAGACTAGATCCCGGTTATGAGAGGGAATAGGAAGGGAGGGAAGAATGGTAGAAAGGTCTATGTCTGCACCTGACAAGATGAGGTTCCTGGTGGACGCTGTGACGGGTGGTGGTTCGAATGCTGCGGCGTGAGGAGGCGGTGGCAGGGCCTGTGCTGTGGCTAAAGAAAAGTTATGCAGCCGGAACGGGACGTCGTGGTCCGGAGCACTCGCTGAGTGCTGATGATGACCCGCTGCTGCGGGCTGGACTAGCGCGGGGCCGGGGAAGAAATGGG
>NC_055958.1:1228381-1255881 GCF_018492685.1 Alosa sapidissima | reverse complement strand
TTTCATTTAGTCACATTCTTACTGTTTCCATCTATAATGGTGATATCTGGGGTGTTTGGGACATTACACACTGTTTTCATCAACCAGTCCATTTGTACAGTGTGGAATTTGTATATTTTTGTCATTCCCTCCTGCTCTTCTTTGGTGCACCAGTCTATCATGCCTTGCTATGTAAAGTCCTTTATAAAAACTGCATCCATTCAGGACACGTGTGGTCTCGTTGTCATGGTTAGTGGGGTGAAGAATGCAGTTTGGTTTGTGGTTGGATGGGTACCACGTAGCCAGGTTTGATCATGTTGGGAGGACTTGAAGGGCCACTTTGGTGGTAAACATGAGAATATCCTCGCCAAGAGTTCCCTGCAGCCTGAGGCTTGTCCAGTGTTGTGCGCTGTGTGAGCGTTTTATTTTAGAGATGGCTGCCCTCACACCTGTTGTTGACAACTCGCACGGCATGTCGCTCAGCTTGTAGGTTGCGGAACGGTAGTGATGTTGTGCAGTTCAACTGTTACGCTGTCCAGTCTGGCCCACTTCAGATGTGTTCCAATCCGATGGCAGAGAAAGGACACCAGGCAAGCCTGATGCTTTTCTCTACGAAACTCCCCCTCGCTCGGTCTGAAGCACTTTTCCTTTTCTTTGCATCTTCCGTCAAGGGTTTTCGCTGCTTCTTCGCCGGCTCTGCCATTATACACACGTTTGCAACAATCTCTAGCGTTTCGTTAGCCTCCCTCTGTGCTGGGGATGCAGGATGGAAACTGAAACTGCTTCGGTCGGCGGGTACTCTATACAACCACAGGTGGCAGTGTGGTGACTCTATATAAAACATATTGATTTTGCCCATGTTCAGGGTGGAAAATAAAAAAGAAAGATTTGCATAAGACAAGTCAAATTGGTGTTTTTAAAAAGAAGGGATCATGGAGAATCAAGAAAAACATATCAAATATTTGTATATCCCCACAAGGTGTTTGGGTGCTCTGAAAATGATAACCAAAATGATTTTTCAGACTTGTGAGGTCAGCTGTTCAGACCCTGAAGGGATTTATTTTCTGTTCATTGCTTTTTGTGAGAGTGTTTCTACTTATCTCAGTAAGGAAAATAAATCAAGAGCCTATGTTGAGTACAAATATGTCTTCTGAAGGCCTAAACAGAGCCCAGCCAAAAACTCCAATAAAATTTGTATGAACTTTGAGGGACAACTATGACCATGCAGGATCATCCAGACCGTCGTGGCTACATACTATTCCTATTTATGTACCAGAATTCAAAATTTGAGCCTCCTACATGGTTTAGTTATTGCGCTGTGGGCTTGTGAACTTTGACAAAAAAAGAGGCCGAACAAAATCAACAACCCCTCCCCCTGTTAAACTGGCTGTATCTTGGAAAGTATTGATCTTACATAAGAGTAATTTTACAGTGTGTCTCCTGGGTAACATAGGTACACCTGGTAATTTTTTCAGAATTTTTTGAGACCTAAGTGTGTGGGCCCTGGTTGAATTGACGTGGAAATGACCCATTGTTAAATGTAGGCGATTTGTCTGTTTTTGATGTGTACCAGCGGTTTCCTCCGCTGCGTCTTTTCATAAAAGACAGCACATTTCGCCTGCTTCACCTCCAGTTTCGACCACTGTAAAAATGTCTCTGTACGGTTAAGCATCTTATGAATTATGCGCTCATCTCTGAACGCAATTTTGCACATCATCTGCGTACCCTTGGACTGGAGGTGGTGATCACACTCCTTCAGGCGCGCACTACTCTAACCACTTCAGCCAGTTGTTGATGGCCAGTATAAAGTTTACTGCACTTCAAGGGCACCCTGTCTTAATGCCAATTTCTAGTGGGATCGGGTCTGATGACTTGGATCACAAATGAGTAAAGTCTATTGTGCACTCTAAATTCATTGCCTCGCCTATCTTTATTAATATTATTCCTTTAGCCTGAAACTTCGCACAAGAATTCTAAAATCCTTAACCTCTAATACACCTTTGCCAGAGCAAATGACAAATCAAGTCTTGAATCTTCAGTGGAGGGAGGGAGAGAGGGATAAAAAGATGGTGAGGGGGGGTGGCAGAAGTGGAGAGCTCATCATTGAAGCACAGAGGCTGTTCTAGTGAGATAGATAGATAGAGAGATAGATACTTTATTGATCAACAAGGGGAAATTCAAGATCTCTATTCTCTTCATCACCCTTCTGCTTCATCCTCATCCTCCTCGTCTTTCCCAGTCTCCCTCCTCTGTCCATGTGTCCATCTGAGGTCGACAGAGCCTCTATCAGGGCACAGTGTGCACAGCAGGCTCTTACTGCAGCCAGGGGCACAGCTACCCATTTTTTGAAGGGTATGCAACAACAATATTGGCGCCCCCCCCCCCCAAAAAAAAAAAAACACACACAAACTAGGCACAACTAAGCAACAAGTAAACAAAAGGCCAATAATTTACACTATTAGTGTGTATTGTTTATTTTATATATGTATTTTTTTTAAGAAATGCTGCCAATTTGATGTTTAACTTGATGAAGTATTGATAAATGGTGCATTGTCACTTTAAGAGAGTCTAAACGGTTCTCATAACATCCTTTTGCCAGCTGTTACTCACAAAGGATAAGGCTGATCCAACTCTAGCCTTGTTTGTTTGGAGCCCATTGACAACACAATAGTAAGTTATTACAAGGAGTCTTCATTGTTGGGATATGGAAACATGTAATGAGTTGTTGCTAGCGTGACATTTTTGTTTGCCATTAAACGTGCAGTATGAGCATGGTAGCCACCTAGCTATCTGAATGGAATAAGCTATGTTTCAATCGGTATATGCTTAGGAAACGCTAGTGTGTTAACGTGAATATTTGCAAGCCTCCAAACACACACGTCACACTTTAATTCCTACCTGTTGCTTTTCACCATCCACTTATTTAACTGCTGTTGCATCCCTTGACATGCCATCTCCTTTTCCCTCTGTCTTTTTCTATTTTTAGCCACTGACAGCTTTTTTGCTGTATCCATCTTTTTCCATAGACGCCAACTCACTACTCGTAGGCCTACCTGCTCGCTCAGCGCTCACGGATCCCCCACTCCCTCTTCTATGTCAAAATTCTATGATGGAATCTTATGAGATAGGGCACCTGCGTGTGTGTGTGTGTGTGTGTGTGTGTGTGTCTCAAATACACTATGTAAATGTCCCCTGGAGGCAGCGTACTCAAAACTCACCGTCTATCTGTTCATCCTTGATGCATCAATTTATTGACTGCTATTTGAACACAAGCACCACATTAAGTATTACGGGTATTGTGTAGGCACTGCCATTATCAGTATGCTATTTCAGCACAATACAATATGACTCTTCAAGGTGAACCCATAGCACTGCAGTCCTTACTTACAGCTCCTTTTCCTCAACATTAATAGCAATGGACAGCCAAACAATAATATTGAATGATGGTGTTGATAAAAGCAATGAAAAGGGGCACGATGATCCTGAACTTTATTCAAATCAGAGCCGGACAGTAACGGAGTACATTTACTTGAGTACAGTACTTGGGTACAATTTTGAGGGATCTGTACTTTACTCGAGTATCATTTTTGGGGAGTACTCATGACTTTACTCAAGTCCATTTGATAGGCAAATATTGTACTCTTTACTCCACTACATTTCTATCCATAACCGTGAGTACCCGTTACTACTTCTAAAAAAAAGGAAAAAAGAAAAATCTCGGAAACCCTCAATTTGTTGTTTCCCTCTCAAACGTGATTGTATTGTGCAGGCGCCACTGATTGGGACAGCCTATCAGCAATCACCTTCAGCTTTCCGCCAAAGTCAACTCCATGGTCAGATTTAGATAAGAGACGAAACCATGGACGAAACAATGGATGAAGACGCATCAGGTCCATCCCGGGAATGTGCCAACCTGTGGCCTCACCTCACCAGACTATTTCAATTTTCTGAACAAGTTAATGATAGTTTTCGCTTCAAGTGTTTCAATTACAAAATAGTATTTTATATTTGAAATACGTATTTTATATACATGTATTAGAAATACTGCCCATCCCTGGCAACATGGTAAAAAGATGAAAATGACTTGATTTTACTTCCAATTCATTTGACATTCTCCAAGGTATAAACATTAACATTTTTCATAACTCCATGTCGGACGTTTCTGTACATAAATGTAAGCACTGTGGCAGTAGTAATGCAATATTTAGAAAATGTAGGCTACTCTTGTACTCTTGATACTCAAGTACTTTTAAAAACATGTACTTCAGTACTTTTACTTAAGTAGACATCTGACTGTTGTACTTTTACTTGTACTTGAGTAAAATTTTGAGGGATCTGTACTTTACTCGAGTATCATTTTTGGGGAGTACTCATGACTTTACTCAAGTACATTTGATAGGCAGTACTTTTACTCAAGTAATGAAACTGTGTACTCTGTCCGCCTCTGATTAAAATACACTATTATTATCCTACTTCCTGTGCAAAAATCAGTTCATCGCATTTCAGCAAGATTGTGGTGTGAATAGGAAGTGGCTGTATTAAAAAAAAAATAAAAATGAAAAAAAAACTCCATCCAGAAAAGTCTTAATATGAGTCATGCAAACCCCTTTGCCTCAATTTCCAGCTCTCAAAGCTGACCAGGCAAGCGGTGGTTCACCTGAAAGGGGCCGAGAGGGTGAGGTGGAGTGGGGTGGGGTGGGTGGAGTGGGTGGATGAGGGGTGGATGAGGGGTGGGGTGGGTGGATGAGGGGTGGTGGTGCTGAAGGTGGAGGGAGTTAAGCAGCAGCCGGCATATTCTAACCGCTGATTATGCACTGGGTTCCAGAGGGACTCTCCAAAACAAAATACCCACTTGAGAGTGCAAGACAAAAGGGACTCACTCACATGTCTGAATAAAGAAGAGAAAAGAAGAAGAGAAAAGAGAATGGAGGAGAATGGAGAGAGAGAGAAAAAAAGAGAGAGAGAGACAGAGAAAGAGAGAGAGAGAGACTGCATAAAAAGCATAAAGCATAAAAAAGAAACGCCTGCCAAGTTTAGAGGCAGAGAGAAAGCTTTTTGGCAAAAAAGGAAATATGAAGTTAGAGCACCAACACCAACAACAACAACAACAACAACAACATGTCCTTTCATTCAGTTCTACTTCTTTTCTAAGACACAGGTTGTCAGAGTGACAAATGTCTTACTGCACCCACACCTTGAGGCTTTCAGTCAATGACTGACATTAATTATTAGCCGCAATGGATGGACAGTGTGACAAGGCACCAGTGGGCCGGACAGAGTACATGTTAGTCCATTGGTTTACTGGGCCTTTATATACCAGAACAGTCTCTTTGGGCCCTGTCTCTTGTCAGTGTGACAGACGGAACAGTACACTTGATGGAATAAAAGAGTTATAGAAGTTCTGCCTGATTACCAAGATGGCAGCCTTGATTCTAGGGGGTAATTTGACTTCTCATAACTGCTGCAGCTAAATGGTGCAATCAGAAATCGGTGCCATGTGCCATAAGTGATTGAGGATGATGGTTATGTAACAAGGAAGGGCTTGGAGGGGAAAAAAGTGTGTAGAAGACAGAAAGAAAATAGACAGAGAGAGAGAGAGGGAGGGAGAGAGAGAGAGAGAGTGGCCATTTCTTTGAGGTTTTTGTGTAAAAGCTGTATTTGAGGAAAAGAGATCAAAGGGGTGGAGAGACAGACAGATAGAGAGATGTTCTACTCTATAACAGAAAGAGAGTAGGAATGACAGCATCTGAGCTGGTGAAATAAACCAAGAGAGAGAGAAGTGGTGCCGGCATATGAACAGACTCGGTGAGAGAAAGAGCTCTCCGCTCAGATAGCCACATTGAAAGGGACAGAGACAGAGTGAGAGAGAGAGAGAGAGAGAGAGAGAGAGAAAGAGTGTGTGTGGGAGGTGTGAATGTAAGGTGTGTGTGTGTGTGTGTGTGTGTGTGTGTGTGAGGTTGACTGAACAAGCTAGCAATAGTGTAAGCAGTAGCTTGAGGCTTCCGTAAGGTGCTAGTAGATTAATGAATAAGAAGCTGGGACAGAGATGCACTTCTTCAGACAGTCATCTCATATTAATACATATGCATAAAAAAGTCCCTCTAATGAATAATAGATCTGCAGAAAAATTTACCAATTTGTGGTCCCCTTCGGCTAATGTAAAGTTAAATCAGTTGCCACCCTCCCTTCAGGCACCGTCTCTCTCTCCCTCTCTGTGTGTGTGTGTGTGTGAGAGAGAGAGAGAGAGAGAGAGAGAGAGAGAAGAGAGACAGAGAGAGAAAGAGAGAAATAGAGATGGAGGGGATTAGACAAAGAGAGAGATGAGACTGCAATAGAAAAAATCTACTGGGAATACAATTCTAAAATGACTGTCCATGCTCTCTAAAATATTGCTTCCACTGAAACAAAAACTGTTTAGAATGTTTCCCAGAAAGTCTGGTCACATACTATTAGGACTAAATTACACATTTCTTGTTGATAGCCAAGTTCAAAATTTCAATCCAGTGTTTGTCAACGCGTCATAAATGATGCAGAGCCAGAGAGTCTTACTGGATCAGATGAACTGATCGATGAACTAATACTTCCTTACCGATGCTAATGCTCTGCAGGCATCAGGCAAACGAAGACAGAAGAACCTGCTGACAGCTCACTCTTATAGTCGCGTCACTCTGCCAACGGCAGGTCAATCTTCAGCGCTCGGCCCCCGTAACTCAGCTTGTTTACAAATCAACCCGGTGCGACGTGTAATTTGGAGCTATTGCCATGCGTTTCAGATCGCCGCGCTAAGCCACACTGATTGTATGTAAATGTAGCATGATGGAGAGGAGGAGGTAATTAGATTTATGTCTTGGCAGAGATGGACGGGCGGTCTCAGTGCATATGGGACGCTCGCAGAAGATGGAGATTGCGCGTCTCTATTTATGTCTCTTCTGTTATCTCTCTGCACCAGATTTCTGAGATAGAACCCAGTTCGGCGGTCAATATAATTAATATATCTATTGTTTTTATCTATAAAAAGGAGGGACAGTTCTGGTTTTCATGTATTTTGACCAGGTGTAGGCCATTGATAACAGGGACTGCGCCTGGACCACAAGGATGTGTTGTCACCCTATTGTGCTGGTTCCTTTCATCTCACGCAAGCCTCATATCAAGGATTGTTGGAACACACTGCCCAATGTCTAATAATAAATAACCATAAAAATCATTAGCATAACCTGTGATATGACTGCAATAAGCTCCCTTATTCTTTAAATGTTCAGTATTAAAGGGTGGTGCTCAAAGTCTTCAGCCAAAAACTAAGTATCACTTCATTTGGCCCTTGTTTTGCAAAACTGATTATTTGGTTTCCTCTGCCTTTATCAAGGTTTTCAATGAGCTGCCAAAAATGATTATTTTCCAAAATAACCATTCACTAGTTCACATTCCGTAATTAGCAAGCAGATATAATAGCATAATAGAAAAGCATGTTTGGCGAAGTCTCTGGCCAGGGTCCTGAAGTGATTTGCAGGATCGTGCAGGAGTCAACTGCGCAGGCAGGAGTAGTGCAGGATTCCGCCATAGGCAGGACCACGCGAACAAATTCAACAGGAGAGCGCGAGGTGCGCTAATTCCCTCAGATCAGAGAGACTTGATCTGATATAAGAGTGATAGGCGTCGGAGGACCACGGGCCGAGAGTTCTGAGCGCTTGATCGGACAGGCTGTTATTTGCCGCGTTGGTGGCTGCACCATAAAATAATGAGTAACGGCCTGTTGGGATTCTGATTTGCGTTAGAACAGCGTTGAGCTGCGTTTGAAACCAGAAGAGTAACGGAGCGTCCGTAGTCTGGAGGGGGATCTTTCCATGCGATGGAAAAAATAATTAGCCAAATTGTATAGAGGGCTGCAGGAGAGAGTAGGCCTAAACACGCGGTAGCTAAGTTTAACTCTCTAATCTAATGCACCCCAATGTTTAGTAGTAAAATAGGCTGCTGTAGCTAACTGCGGTAGCTATAACGGCAGGAGAAGTGATGAGCAGCAACACTAGAGAGGATTCCGAAGAGCAGAGCAGAGCTACATGCAGGTGCAGGTGCTCCCTTGGTCAGCTAGGGAAGGGCTTTAATATGCTGGCACTCTCTGAACACAGAGGAAGGTGAAAAACTCCCAGACATTTAAAGGAGAAAAATTCCTTCCTTGCCCTCTTGGCAATAAGAGACAGAGAAACAGCTCCTGGGTATCAGCTGCCTCGCGGTCCCTGGCTGGGGAAAAAACGCGGGCTCGAACACGGTTCACGCCGACGGGAGAGGATGGGAAAAGGGGAAGGGGGAGGAGGTTGCTAGGGGGGAAGGGGGAGGATGTTGCGCAGCACCCTGGGTAGGCAAAGAGAAAAGTGGGGAGGGTTGATTAGCTGGAAAGAGAAAGAGGCCACAGTAGCAAGGCAAGGTAGAGGGCTGCACGCGGGCTGCCATAACTTGCTGAGTTGAGTGAGCAGGGGGAAAGCTGTTTAGGAATAGAGAAAGAGGCCGCAGTAGCGGAAGACAAGGTAGAGGGCTGCACGCGGGCTGCCATAAGTTGCGGAGTTGAAAAACGTGTTGCATGAACAGAGGGGGAGACGCCGGAGGAACGGAGCTCCGCACTGCGGCGCTGGTGCTCCGTTGATCTGCTAGAGTAGGAGTGGAAAGAGAAACTGATTGATGGAGAAGGCGACGTAGGTCTGCTTTCCTTGCGAAACGAGGGCAATCGATCCTACATCCAACTCTGCTCTAATCAAAGATATGGTCCGCGGAGTAGCTCTCCTTCTTCGGGTCGTGCGGCGGCTATCGCTGTTATTAGAAACAGGCGAGCGATTGGATGCCCGAGAAGGCGCTGGGGAAGCCAATCTGCGTGACCGGCGACTTGGCTCCTAGCTTGACCAAACGCATCTTGCAAGCGGAGTGACGCCGATGCTGCAACTCCGGCAGGAGACTGAAGAGGAGAGGACGCTGGCGCTGTGTGTTCGCCGCTTCTTCAGTCAGCCAGCCAAAATAATGTCAAGTTTGTTTAAGCTAACTTTTTATAACCTTTTCCTATAAACAGTGGACCTTTCTGGATAGTATCAGGTAGCTTTCGAGTCTAGCGGTGGCCTACCTGTTGCTGCTAGCAAAACACCTGCTCGGAGACTCCCTGGAATAGGTCATCGCCGCTGCTACCTCAGTTGGAAAAGTGGACACTGGACAACCTGGACTCAGCTTGTCCCTGCCATCGTGAAGTGCATCTTGGAAGTCTGAAACCACCCATCGCCGCCGCCGCAGAGTTGGAAGTCCTTGTAGCTAGCATTCTGGCTACGCGGCTAAAAACAACCAACTTCTTCCGCACTGCCGCCGGCACCACCACTATGTTACACCGTCAACCAGCTGATGAATCTCAACAGTTCTTTCACTCCACCATGCACTGCAGTGATTAAACAACTTGGACTTCTTCGCCGCCCATGCTACATCCATAGAAGTTCCCGCAGAAAGTCGCTCCACGCATACGTCATCAGAGCGCTGTCTCCTAACGGATAAGTAGTTTGGACGTAATCCATAGCAACACCTCTCAGTGAGTTGAATGGGAAACGTGGAGTGGACTTCAGTCTGCTACGGCTAGTGCAAAGACTTGTTGCATCATCAAGTAGCAAAATTGAACTCTTAAATGCACAGTCTATTACAAACAAATCCTGCCTCATTCATGACCATATCCTGGATAAACGTCTGGACTATATGTGCATTACAGAGACCTGGCATCCACCAAATACGTTTTCCTCTTTAAATGAGAGCTGTCCCCAAGGATATAGCAGCAGAACTACAGTTACACCCCACTAATGATCAGCGGGCAACCTGTAGAGAGAGTCACAAGTTTTAAATACCTTGGTGTCCACATTACTGAAGACTTAACATGGACTGTTAACACTCAATATGTTCTGAAGAAGTCCAGACAACGACTCTACTTCCTTCGTCAGCTAAGGAAATTCAAAGTTTCTACATCCATCATGAAGGCCTTCTACACTTCAGCGGTTGAGAGTGTTCTAACTGGTAGCATCATCACCTGGTATGGGAACTCCACAGTTAGAGATTGTAGTACTCTGCAGAGAGTAGTGCGCTCAGCTGAACGTACTATAAGAACTCAACTCCCTGCTCTACAAGATATCTATTCCAGAAGAGTACTCCTAAGAGCCCAAAAGATCCTGAAGGACTCTTCTCATCCTAACAATGGATTACTCCTACCGCTGAAATCAAGAACACGCCTATGTAGTCACAAAGCCAGAACTGAGAGACTCAGGAGAAGTTTTTATCCCCAGGCCATTCGAACTCTGAACTCACACTATACTGACTTTGCACTCATTCACTCCTCAACACTCATGACCCCTCCCCCCCCCCACACACACACCTACATGACTTTTAGCACTTTTACATCCCTCTCCCTATGCTACAGACCTTTTATTTATTTTCTTATTTCATCACACGTCAAAACACACACACACACACACACACACACATCTGACTTTCTCCAACTTTTGCACATCTCCATAGAACTTTTTATTTATTATTTTTGATAATCTATATCAAAAATAATAATCTATCTACCCATGTCCTTGATTGCCTAGCCTTTCTGCCCCCCCCCCATCCCCAACACACACACAAAAAAAACACACACACTTACATCATCACTGTCATCACCACACATACATACAGCACACTGCTTGCTACAGTAAGCCTCCTCTACATACTTGCTGCACACTGCCCTCCCCCCCCCCCTACATACACAGCACATTGTCTTTAGGATCTTCTCCAACACACATCCTCTACATACTTACAGCACACTGCCCCCACCTACCCACACACACCTACCCACACACACACTGCACACACACACACAGTCACTGCTCCACTCCTCTCCCCTCCCGCCCACACACACATCTTCACTGTCATCACTCACAAACATCATACATACAGTACTCTGCTTGCAATAGTAAGTCCCTTCACCATACTTGCAGTACACTGCCCCCCCTCTCCCCTACTGTACATATACAGCACATTATTTCATCAGGAAGCTTCTCCAACACACATCCCCAACATACTTACAGCACACTGCCCCCCCCCCCCCAATACACAGCACATTGTCTCATGAGGAAGCTCCTCAACACACATATTGCACACTGCCCTCTCCCCACATACACAGCACACTATCCCATCTCCCTTGTCATCCCCCCCAACACACACACCAAGACCCCTGGCAGTTGGGTTAGCCCCTTGAGCCGTGGATCTGCCCAAGGTTTCTTCCTTGGTAAGGGAGTTTTTCCTTGCCCCTGTTGCTCTTGGGTGCTCCTTGTTGATGCCCCCCCCCTCCCAATCCCAATCGATAGATATATTGATAGATAGATACTTTATTGATGCCCAGGGGAAATTCAAGGTGTCAGCAGCATACATACAACACAAACACATTCTTTAACAGCAGAAAGAGTAATTAAAGTATATAATATAAAAACACAACTAAGCAGTAAGGACAGTAGAAGATAAAGAATATGCTAAATATACTAAAATACAAATTATACTAACACTTAATACAATATATAAAAATATACTAAAATACAAATTACAAAAATACAAATTATACTAACTAACACTTAATCTAAATCAATTCTAAAAACAGTATCCACATAGTGGTGATTAATAAATCAGAGGCGCTTGCAATGACTGAGGCAGGGACTGAGCCTGTGATTCTCTGTGCATAGTAAGGTATGGTAAGGTGCTCTAAGGTGCTCTGTGTGAATGAGTGTCATGGTGGTAGTGCAATGGTGATAGTGGTCATGGTGATAGTGCAAATGAGTAAGTCAACAGTGCAACAATGCAGAAATAAAGTAAAGTCTATATATCTATATATTTAACTATTTAAGAAAATGTATAAGTGTGGCCACAGTTCGGCTGTGGCATGGAGGGGGGGGGGTTATGCAAATGTGCTAATATAGCACGCAAACAGTGAGGCATAAAGACAGTGGTACAAGTGGCTAGTGGACAGTGAAGAGGCAGACAGACTATGCAGAGAAGTCTATCTCTCCTCTTCCCTTAAGTGAGGCATTGAACAGTTCAATGGCCCTGGGGACAAATGACTTTCTCAGTCTGTCAGTTGTGCAAGGCAGTGAGCGAAGTCTCCAGCTGATCAGGCTCTTCTGCTTAACAATAGTGCTGTGGAGTGGGTGACACTCATTGTCCAAGATGTTGATCAGTTTGTTTAGGGTCCTTTTGTCAGATAGTGAAGTGATGCACTCCAGTTCAGCTCCCACTACAGAGCCAGCCTTCCTTACCAGCCTGTCAATTCGCCCCACATCCTTCTTCCTTGTGCTTCCTCCCCAGCATACTACTGCATAGAAGAGGACGCTGACAACAACAGACTGGTAGAACATCCTGAGGAGCTTACTGCACACATTGAAGGACCGCAGCCTCCTCAGGAAGTACAGCCTGCTCTGCCCTTTCTTGTAGAGTGCATCAGTGTTGGCTGACCAGTCCAGTTTATTGTCCAGGTGGAGACCCAGATACTTGTAGGTGCTAACCACCTCCACATTGACCCCATCAATGTGGACTGGTAGCAGAGTGGGCTTAGACCTGCGGAAATCCACCACCATCTCCTTGGTCTTTGAAGTGTTGAGTTGAAGGTGATTGAGTTTGCACCACTGCACAAAGTCCTCCACCAGGCTCCTGTACTCCTCCTCTTGCTCGTCTCTGATGCACCCCACAATTGCAGTCATCAGAAAACTTCTGCATGCGGCATGACTCGGTGTTGTAGCAGAAGTCAGATGTGTACAGGGTGAACAGGACTGGAGAGAGCACAGTGGCGCTCCGGTGCTGCTGATCACAGTGTCAGAGAGACAATCCTCCCCCACCTTTCGTATGCAGCCCTTGCCACTTAATCTACTAAACCCCTCTTCTACTGCACTTTTTACCACCCCCCCCCCCATAAATGCACAAATAGGCTGACACCAGACATAATTTCACTGCATTTCTTACTTCCAGTAACTATATGCATGTGACAATAAACTTCCTTGTATCCTTGTATAGCTACCTCCAGAAAGCTCGCAGCACAGGACGCGGTGGCGGCCTGTCAGTTATCTATCGTAGCGATCTGGAGCTCTCTATCTCTGCAACCATTACCTGTATTATCAAGTCCCCTTCTCCTCTGCTGTTCCTCCTCATTTACTACTAAAACTAAACCCATCATTTATCACTGAGATGTCAAATCTTTTCACAACTTTCTGCACATCCTCTGCCAATGTTATAATTTTAGGTGATATGAACATCCATGTTGACGCCCCCTCCGCCCCTTTTGCAGCTGAGTTTCTTCAACTACTGGACTGTTTTAATTTAAAACAACTTGTTGATGTCCCCACGCACACCAGGGGACACACCTTGGACCTGGTCATTACAAACTCTGCCCCTCTCACCAACCTGCAGGTGTATGACCTAGGTGTGTCTGATCACAAGGCCATTTCTATGGATCTGCAATCCCCATCCAGCCTCTCCAAGCCTAAGCGGAATATCTGTTTCAGAAACCTAAAAAACATAAACCCAAAACTCTTGGCAGCAGACTTTCAACATCTTTCCACACACTTCTATCAGCCGACGAAGCAGTGGGCTACTACAACAGCCATCTGAGCAGCCTCCTGGACCTCCATGCCCCTGTCAAAACCAGAACAGTCACCTTCACCCGCTCAGCTCCCTGGTTCACAGATGGGCTTCGAAAGATGAAGGCAGCAGGGCGGGTCCTTGAGCGGCGCTATAAAGCCTCTGGCCTCACTGTCCACTAACAAATTTACCGGGAGCAACGACAAAAATATGCACAGTCCCTCAAAGATGCAAGGTCACAGTTTTACTCCGATGCCATCAGAAACAGTCCAGGAAATTCCAAGCAGCTTTTTTCCACTGTAACCCCCTCCCCCCACACTTACTGCCACTACAGAAGAGCAATAAATTCACTTTTTCACATCAAAAATGGCACGTATTCGCTCTGCCCTTTCTGGTCCTCCCAGCCTAAACTGCTTTCCTGAGGTTTCATCAGAAGAGGTGCAGAACATCATCAGGGAGATGAAATCCTCCACCTGTCCCCTGGACCCTCTCCCAACCTCCCTGGTGAAAACCCATATCACTGTCCTAACCCCCCTGATTACCGCTGTCATCAACCATTCCCTCCAAACTGGTCACGTTCCCCCTGCCTTAAAAAATGCCATAATCAGACCATTGCTCAAAAAACCCACTCTTGATCCGGAAGTCCTATCCAACTACAGGCCCATCTCCAATCTCCCTTTCATATCGAAAGTACTTGAGAAAGCAGTTGCCACCCACCTTCAGGACGACCTCAAACATAATAACCTCTTTGAAAAATTCCAGTCCGGTTTCCGCTCCACCCACAGCACAGAGACTGCCCTCGTCAGAGTCACAAACGACCTACTAATATCATCTGATGGTGGCTCTCCCTCCCTCCTCATCCTCCTGGACCTTTGTGCTGCATTTGATACTGTCGACCATGGCATTCTTTTAAACCGGCTCCACCTCACCACTGGACTCAATGACACTGCTCTCAGTTGGTTCAATGACGGTGATTCGTTTAGTGAGGCTTCAGATGCGTCCCTGCCTTGCAATGATGCAGCTGGACAAAGTGAGAGTTTACTCCATAGTTTAGCTTACACCAAGCACAAACGTTGAATCGTTTGCCCAATGTCACTGGTGGGAATAATGTTTCACGGGTTCGGAGTGTTCATCGGGAAGTTAGCAGGGTGTTAGTGGTGTGGCGAACGAGGCTGGAGGTAGCCTAATATCCATAGCGCTAGCTTCTGTCTTCTGAACGTGTGCCTCTCCACAATCGCGGCGACGGTAACGTGGTGGAGCCTTTGTCTAATGCCACTGGGTATGTTAGACGAGGTCGAAGTGCTCATAGGACAGTTAGGGGGGAACGTAGTGGCAGTGTGGGGAGTCGCAATGAGAATGACAGTAGGCCTAGTCAGAGCTGTGCAAATTCTCTCCACTCGGCGCGCGCGAGGCAGATCTGGCCATGCTGCTCGCATGGTGGAGGTGGTGACACGCTCTCTCCCTCTCCCTCTCCCACACACACACATTAGGTCATGCATAGTCTATCACAAGATGATGGGAATGCCGGCCCTGTATGGATAGGGATAGGGAGTCATTATCTCTACAGCAAAAGGCCTGCTGCATAAAAAAAAAAATGTCAGCCATTTATTAGTAATGATTTACACTGTTGATTTGCTATCTATTTCCCTGATCATTTAGGACATACACTATGTGTTCCTTTTTGTGTGTTCATGTCCTTGTGATGTGTGTGTCTTTGTCAGCTAAGAAAAAAAACAAAAAAACATCAACAAAAACAACAAAAAGAAAAGAAATACTAACATTGTCTCTTGTCTTGTCTCGTCATCTCACTCCTGATCTGTGCCTTGCCGTGGCAAATGAGCTTTTGAACTAAACAGGTCTTGTCTACTTGTGTATGTGTGTCATCTGAATAATATATATGTGCCCCATACATGGAATCAGAGTGCCTACTGTATGTAGTAAATGGAAAATCTCTACAGCAAAAGGCCAGTCTACCGCTACATGCATTTGGTTTGTTTCTGCCATTTATTAGTAATGATTTACACAGTTTGTTCACTACTTACTATTTACCTGAGCATTCAGTATTGTGCAATATAGCATACAGAAGGTGAGGGACATTTTGGGGGGGAAGAAGTGGTGTATTTTATCATTCAAACATGCGACTTTTCATGAAAATTCTATAATCCAAGATGGCCGCCACCATATGACGTCATAATATGCGAATTAGATATAAACATTTCATCTCTACATAAACTTTGGGTCATCCTTAATATTTCTCTAATTTACAGAAAGTCTCTATCTCTTATCACTTTTAAGATATAGCCTTTTGAAATGAAGATGTCAAAATTGATCGTTTCGGAAAAAAACCTCTGGCGCCTAAAGGGTTAAGACATTTCTTTTTAGCAAAGCCTTTGGTCCCCTTTAGATGTGTAGCTTGAACTAGTTGAAATGGTCTTCCTTACTTAGCTTTGTTAGCCTAGAAATCTAATTGCACCCTAGCGGCAGCAAATTACATTACATTACATTTGCTGCCAGGGCTAGTCTAGCAACTCTCCGTTGGCTTGTGAGCTCGAAAAATTAAACTTCTATCAGGCCAATCAAATCGTGTATAGTCGTTAGGCGGGCTTAACATAATGATTGATGGCAGAGTTGCAACGGTTTGGCTTGAATTCCCTGCTACTTGAAAACAAATAAGATAATGTTGCTGTTGGAAACAGTGTGACAGGAGTTAAGCTTTTATTAAGTTGGCAAAAGTTTGAACTAGCCAGCTAGCTCCGCTGGTGGGAAACGCATGGGACTCAGCGCTGTCCTGTTGCGTGCAGAGAGAATTTGAAAGACAACCGATTATTCCGCCCCTCAGACTGAGCACTGCGAACGGTGAGTGCCCAGACCCTTACATTTTAATGTGGGTCTGGCTCGTCAGGCTATAGCTTTGTCTCTTGTCAGTAGATGTTCGTAGTTCTTCCTTTCATTGCAAGTGTATGCATAGAAAGCTTCTTTCATCTACAGTAAATCTATGTTTTGACATGTATTTCAGTTTAAACATGTCAAAGAAACTCCTTTAGTACCACCTTCAGTTTCTATTAGTTGAAAAAAGGATTAAGCAGCAAACTTTCATCAATTCATATTATTAAAAAATCCAATGTTGCTGCTTCCCTGGACAAAACATTTTCAAATGCTGAACAATTTCACTGAAGCAATTTAAATGAGATTATACAGCGCATAAAGAATTCTATTTCGGGGTGCAATTTTTCATATTTGTGGACTTTCAATAATTCTAAGGGAGTTGGCCTGACAGTTCTTAATGATGTAATTACATTATGGAAGAACTGCCATTCTTCATAAACTCCGTAAAGTCTTCCCAGAGTAGCTGACATTGACAGTCTTCTCCACCACAATCTTAAGACCCTCAGGAGCATAGTATAGTGAGCTGCAGGTGGTCATTATACACAAATCTAATCCATAAGTACGGTACACATATCGACAATAGGTCTGTGCAGTCAATTCAACCCCCAATGGCATTCCTGGTTGTCAATATAACCGTAGGATGGACGGAACTGGACAGAGCCCACCAATACGTAATCAGGCTTCGCATGTATAATTACAGTATGGCCAGAGGAGAATGGGGAGAGACATAACATTTCACCTGAGAGGACGGGTGTTTTTCTCCTGGAGTCGACCTGTCTAAGTCCTTTGTTAGCACATGGTAGAATGTGTTTGACAGAAACAGAGAGCGAGAGAGAGAGAGAGAGAGCGAGAGAGAGAGAGAGAGAGAGAGAGAGAGAGACAGAAACAGGAATTGTGATATAAGTAAACAGACACTGAGAGCGATAAAAAAAGCAAAGTTGAAGATGGGACTAGACAGAAGAAAAAGTAGCAAGAGACAGCGATATTTAAATAGACACTGAGGAAAGAGAGGAGAGAATAATGAAAGAAAAACAAAAGAGATAGAGAGATAGAGAGTCTGTCGTTCCTTCTGGTCCATAACCCTGGCGGGCTCCCTCCCTGTCTTGCCCTGGAGAGGGGCTGCTGTATGGGAGACCATGAATTATTTATTTACCTTTTGGATGCAACACAAAAACAGGATTAAGAAAAAAGACTAGCATATGTCCAATGAGATGAGCAAACAAATCTCTTTCTCTGTCCCCCCTTCTCTCTAGCTTTCTCTCTGACTCTTTCTATCTGCCCCCCCCCCCCTCACTGTCTCCTTTCCCTCCCATCTCCCCTGCATGAGGCTAAGTTGTGCATTCTTAACGAGGCCACTCGGTATTGACCCCGGTGGGAGGTCTTAGCCCTGTTCATCAGATGGACAGCAATGCAATATTAATGCTGTGGCTCTCTGCTGTGGCCATGAGGCGTTGTGCAAATGAGTCCTGTGCATTTACCGGTGACGATGATCGCCTTTGACTTGGCTTTGTGCTGAAAAGCGCAGGGGGACAAGACAAGGCCATTCGACAATGAGGCACGTGCCACCTCGGTGAAATGAGGACAGAACTGACCGAATAGAAAAAGGGACAGTGTGTATGTGTGTGTGTGTGTTGCACCTGTGTGTATTTGGGTCCCACCAAAATTAGTTCATGTGGAGCATCTGTCTCTGTCTCTGTCTCTCTCTCTCTCTCTCTCTCTCTCTATTGCTAATGTACACACACACACACACACACACACTGCTTCTCCCTCTCTCTTTTCTGACAAGAGACTGCTGTGATTCAGTTCACCCCAGTTCGCAGAGCAACAACAGAGGAGTGGGATACCTTTGGTCAGCAGCTTTTGAAGGGAGGATAGGGTTTCTGAATGCAAAGAGCCAGGATCCGATGGCACGGAGGCTGGGAAAAACTCAGCTCACATCCACACCATCACAGCCAGGCGAAAATTAGACATTAGTCACATCTACACCATCACAACCAGGCTAAAATTAGACATTTCTGCCAAAAAGAGGTGATGTCGCTTCCTCAAAAATGCATCTTTGTCAGTTGTGGGGAAGAATGACCTAATCAATGAGAAAAGGCCAATTGGTGTATTGTCATTTGCTCTCTTGCGAAACATGATAACACTGAGGTGATTGGCTCTCGAGCAGAGAGATGCGTTCTTCCATGGCTGAAAAGAGCTTTGTATAATAACACTTGGCCATTCTACTGACATTGGTGTTGATGACAACTGTCTTCTTAAACACTAGGCAAGACAGCAAAGAGAAAATGGAGGAAAACAGTCTCGAAGTACGAGAAGCACCGCTCCGCTGACGACTTCGCAAGAATCAATCTGTCCTTAGACAGGAGAATGAGAAGGGGAATAGTCTTCCCCTTTGTGAGAAATCATCTGCCATGACAGCTTGGCAAGGCTTTCACACTTCAATTAGTGTGTCTCTGTAAAAAAGGCCTGTAGAAATCAATGGCCGTTGTCTTGTTATGCTGCTTTGAGCTGTAGTTTAGTGCCTTGGACTGGAGTTTGTTTAACGACTGTTATAGTGTAAGCTTCCTGACAGTCGTTTTCACTCACATTGTTTGTAGTAAACATGTGCTTCAGGCAGTGGTTTGGAAAACACACACACACACACACACACACCAGACATCCCAAATCTCCCGGAAGTTCCGGGAGTCTCCCGCATATTAACAGCGGCTCCCTGACGCCCGCAAATTAGATAAAATCTCCCGGAATCTAGAGCGAGCGATCAAGAGCGTGCACGCGAGACCAAGACTTCAAATCTGAGTGACAGGGGGGAGAGAGAGGGGTGGTGCGTGTGTGCCTGAGCACATCCAAGACAGCGAGCATCCTTGGCCTGTTTTGCTAAATCAACCAATCAGTTTTCAGTGTAGGCGGGCTTTTTATCTCTTTTCTCCCGAACTTAATCAGTTCAGTGTATCTAGGAACAGGAGCGTCATGGAGTCAGTGCCCCCCAAAAAAGGAAAATGTAAGACCCATTTCAAAGTGTACCCTGGTCTCATAAGAGTAAAAAATAATGATAGGCCTAGTCTTGCACGCTGCACTGTTTGTAACAGTGACTTTAGCATTGCCCATGGCAGGTAGAATGATTGCAAAAGACATGTTGAGGTGAGTTTAACTAGTGCCAATTCATGTGCATATTATTCTATATTCAGGCCTATACATGGCTAATTTCCATGAAAAAAAACAAACTACCAAAATGTACATATTTTATTTTCACAATTTCTATCTTCTTCATTATTTGGTGTACTGACTAGACATTGAACAAAAATATTAATCTGTATTTCAGTATCTAAATAGGCTAAAGTTTTTTTTTTTTTTGGGGGGGGGCGCGGGGTACGTAATACCTCCCTGAAATGACTTTTTGCAGGTTGGGATGTCTGCACGCACACACACACACACACACACAACATGTAGACAGTATAGTAGACAGTGAAGTATTGTGGACAGTGATCAGATATAATCCACAAGCAAATAGCCATATGAACAGTTATGTCATGCTGAGTTTGTAAGGGCATTTCACATTAATGCAAGTATACCGTCTTCCACAAATATGGCTATCTTTCAACGGCAAAGCATATTTTTTCTTAATAAGTCAGCAGTGGGCACTATACTATCTGTTCTGGTTTCTGGTAAGCAGTTGTACACAAACATCTGCAAAGAAGTTATAGCTAACCCATTTTGGAATAGGCTATGACAACAAATGTCAAAATAACTATCCTACTCTTCTTGGTCTGATCAGTAACTAGACTTTCCACAGAGAAGCATCCCAATCTGCCAATTATTGTGTGTGTGTGTGTAGCCTATACAGTGCATTTTAAAGAGATGGTGTAAACTCAGGCAGTGACTGTTATGACAACAGATAGGCTTTTCAATTTTTTGAAAGAAATATGTGGTCTCTCTCTCTCTCTCTCTCTCTCTCTCACTCTCACACACACACACACACACACACACACATAGTTTTGTTTTGAGTAAAGTGTGCAAGAAAAGGATAATGAGTAAATTTACATGAGAAATGTGCAGTAGTTCACAGGGCTGTTCAGTCTGACGAACCTTAATGCCCTTGTATTAGGACTACAATAATGCCACTGTCAAACAGTAATAATAACTAGATGTACCGCATAGCGGTACAAAATATGACTGCCGCTCAGTCCTGTACATCCGTTCCACGAAAATAAATCACACTACAATTTGTCTCCATATTTTACTCCATCCCCCACTCTTGAAACTTTTGTGTATGCTTGTTTGGCATGCCTGAGTGTGTGTGTGCGGCTGCACAGAAAGTAGCCTACTGGTGCTGAAAAGGTGAATAGATTGTAGAATAGCCAAAGAAGATGTAGCATTGTTATAAAACCTTTAACATCTCTAAACAATCACAAGTAGGGCAGTTCATCACAGTTCATCCATTGTAACTGCATTGATGAAAGGTCACTTACACCTGTAGGCTACATTGTATTTGGGAAAAGCAAAAGGTATCAGCATAATGTTATTTATTTATTTATTTATAAACAAAAACATCTCTGTCAGTTCCATGCTGTTTTCAACAGCTATCAAAAACAAAGGTCATTTTTGGATGGATGGATTTTTTGTGAATGTTTCTTCTTCTACATAAGATTTTAGTCATCTTTAGTTCATGTAATACTTTATTGTCAATGCACAAATTAAGTAACAGTAGTCTGAAACGTTATTGTTAATGCACAAATTAAGTAACAGTAGTCTGAAACGAAATGCTGTTTTACATCTAACCAGTGGTGCAAATAACTGACATGTCCAAATGGGCCTTGATGATATGCGTCGCTAGACTGTTCATACACATTTTAACGGGCCAAAGTTGAAGAGCTGTCCGTTATTGTTCGTGCAAATATAGGCTGATTCATGTTCCCTTGCATTGTATAACTGAGGTCCATGGCTAGTCTGGCTTTCATCAGACCAAGCTCAATCTTTTAAGAAATCAAAAAATAAATAGCGGGGAGATCAGGCTGGGTTCACCCAGCCTAGTCCATAGGCACCCGATATTGTTCACGCTCTGGCTATTCTAAATGCAAAAATGCATCAGGGAGTTATGACAAAACGGTAACTAACAAACTAGATCCTAATAGAAAAGCTGTTAGCTTCCCTAAGCTACAGGTAGGCTTATAAGGTAGGCCTATTTACAACATAAATTGTCAATAGGCTATGCTGGCGACCAGGGTCGGACTGGGAGCAAAATTCGGCCCTGGCAATTTTCTCCTGGACCGGCCCACCTCTGGACCGAAAAAAAAAAAAAAATCCCCCCCATAAATAACAAACACACAGTATTATGCTGTAGCAACACTTCATAAACTGAACCCAAACATTTAGATTTGGACCTATAGCCTATAGGTTATTATAATCACAATAACACGGGGGTCCGGGTGTCTCTCCGGGATTTAAAAAACAAAAATTCTGGTTGCTATCACACCGTTTTAAAGTGATTTGAAATTGAGAGGGACAGGATTCAGGGATAGGCTACTAAAGACAGGCTCATCTTCTGTCTGTCTCACGTCATGTTACCCCATGCATTAAACCACACTGCTTGACTAAATTAAAAATATAGGCTACTGAACATGGACATCGTCATAGTTGACAGAAATTACGTTTTGTGCCAACGTGTTGTAAAAACACAAACAGCCTTTATTTGGTGCAAATCTTCTCCTTTACTTTGGTTATAGTCCGCGATTCACATTAACTGTAGGCTATCATCACAAGTGTATACTAAACGTTTTTGCCCTAGTTTGTGTGCCGTCATCACATTTTGCAATACCTTCGTTACTAACCTACCAGTTGATAGCCTACTTTTTACCTGCATCGACTCGCGATTGATTATGCATCTAATGTAACATTTGGTGGAGAGACCACTTTCCAAGTTTCACTTTTACTGTCGTTGTGAGCTAAAAGGATAGGCCTACTATATATAATATAGGAAATACTTTTTACCTTTATACCTTTTGAGTAGGATCAGCTCCAAAAATGAATGGGTTTTCTTTAACCTGTGCTACACTTTTCCACCAAGTTGTGCGAAAATTGTAGGCTACCCGTAGTTTTTTTATGTTGACAGTACAGTACATGGTGCAGTAAATGAGCTCTTGGTAGCGCTAACGTCTATAAAAACAATATATTTATGGAATAAAACTAGACCTTTGATGGCTGTTTACGGTTAAACTGCAATAATGTGAACACCAGCCAGCGGAGGGCACTTATACAGCCTAGGCTACCATGCACTCGAACTAGCGGCTGCTTGGACAAATCCACTTGAGGGGTGGGGCAGGGGGGCGCGATCGTAACACACACTGAACCTGTCATGAAGAGGCCAAAATGATTGACCTGTCACCCCCCAAGCCAAATGCATTTATAGGCTAGGCCTAGGCCTACATGATGGGCCGCAAATAGGCTAAATAACTTTTTTTTTTAAATCCCGGAGGCCATCGGCCCACATATGGACTGGCCCACAAATGCCCGGTTGTACAGATTACCAGTCCGAGCCTGCTGGCGACACAAATAAAATCTCCTTTGGAAACCAATGGCTTACGCCTTACAGTATCAAGCGGACTTAAACTGCCATACCGTGGCGAAAAGTTGTAATAAAATTCACGCAGCTCCATGAGTCAAGGAAAGCACGAATGAAGTAGCCACTTCTAAATGGGACCCACTACACAGTAGCTTAAGGTGTGTTGCTAAGGCAGCCATAATGAAATGAAGGTGTCATTGTTTGGATACTTCACACACACGTGCTTTTTAATTTCACAGACTACAACTACCAAGCTGGAATCAAAGCACATCGATTCCCCTCTCACACCCTGCACGCACTTAAAACAAAATAAACAGGCGTCTCAGTCTCACGCATGTATAGGCAAAACTGTATCAGACCGGTGTAACGTTGGTAAATCTTCCATTGCACAGAATGATTTTTGTAGCACGTGCAACAAATGACAGTCGAAAGATACAATTACAGTGCTGCTATCAACGCTAACGGTAACATTACCTAGGTCCTTATTGATATTATAAGATTAACGTACCTGCAGTAAAACCAAGCATGTACGATAAACATCCTCAGATTTATTTCGGCTTCAATAAGAAATGGGAATTACATTTCACGTGAACATCGTCCTATCCTTATTAGACGTCCTCTGCGGTAAACAGTCCTTGTAGGAAGCGTCCATTGTTTTTCCAACCCACTTTTAACTTACAACAAAATTACGTCTCACTGCAATGATGCGCCATCTAGTGGACAAACGACTACTTATCGCCAATACTGGAAATGCAGCCATGATGATGAATATTTGGCTTTCTTTTAATCCTACTGAATTTGTAATTATGTATCGGCCGTTCTAATACCGATAGTATGTGGGTGCCTGTGTGTGTGTGCATGTGTATATGTGTGCACCGCCAATCTACAGGCCAATGAGTGTACAGTCACTAAATGTACACATAACCTAATTTTTTTAGACCCCCCCCATGGATGAAATTCTACGAAACTTGGCATACCCCCAGAGAATGCCAGGTCAATCATACACATAAAATTTGGTGCAGTTCTGAACATCTTAACTGAAGATAGGGGCGATTAAAGCAGAATAATATTGCATTTTCATTTTTTACCGGGGGGGGGGGGTGGTGCAAATCACAAATGAGTGATTATGGGCCAGGTTGATGTTGGCCCTTGAGACCAACATACCATAAAAGATTCTTCATCCTCAGTGCCACGGTTCAGGTAGTTATTTAGGAAAAACTGCTTTTTTTGCAGCTCGGGGGGCCCAGCACGGGGGGGGGGGGAGTGGCCCCCAGGGACGAAACGAAATTTTTCTGTAAAAGTCTAGTGGGGCTACATACCCACCAAATTTCATGTGCCCCGGTGGTTCGGTGTCCCGGGTATCGTTGACCAAAAATTCAGGAAGTAGATGACGGAAAAAAAAAAAAACTTTGACAATCATTATATGACCGCTTCGCGGCGCGCCAGCGTATAGCCTACCCGTGACACATACAACATGTGAAACATATGGACAACAAACAAAAAAATAAAAATAAATAAATAAATAATTAATAAGACATTTTAAAAAGAAAACTCATGTTAATTTAGTCCAGTTGGTTTCATCTAGTTAACCGGCTGAATAGTCCAAGGGCAATGATGAAAGCAGTGTCCAACCCGGAGGATTTAACGTTATCCTGGCAGTCTGGAGAGCACTGGAAGCAATGAGCAGTCTGAAGTCGTAGGTGATCCTACAGATTAGCAACTCGGTGGAAATAGACAGCGTTTGTTGTTCAGTGAGATCACTGCCATCAGAGTTCTTCAAACTTGCTTCTAACGCTAACGTTAACGTTACTCAATCCAGACTCCAAGCAGCAGAGCATTGAAGCTCGCAGGTCAATCCAGTGGTCGCGGCAGCGACACATCTCTCACAGAGGGGCCGTCTACACAACGCTGGTTTTTGTGAAACCGGTGAGGTTTTGTTATCGGTTACGCCTTGCGTGTACACAACACCGGCAGTTTAGGAGACTGTAACCGAGAGTTTTTGAAATCGGCTTCTGAAGTAGGAATTTTTGAAACCGCCGGCTAACTTTCGCCGTGTAGATGCCTGTAGGTTCGAAGCCGGCAATTTTATGACGACATAGCCACGGCACTCGACCTGACACGTCAAAACAAACCAAACCATTTGTTTATCATATTAAAATGTTTTTTCTTCCCCCTTTCATGATTTATGTGCACTATGTAGCCTATCAGCCTTTTGTGGCTAAGTTAGAAGCACACGTTAGCTTGACTTAGTTAAACATTAGCTTACTGCATGTTAATGTTTTCTCCAGTGGTGCTCAGACCTAATGCAATGCGTAGACTAGGCCTAAGCATTTGAAATTTCACATAGCAGTCACATACCTTGAAAATTAACTTTATTAGTTTAACAGTTGAATTGAAAACCAAATTGTTTGTAGTCTCCTTATTTCATGCGACTGCTTAAAAAACTGTTTCAACAATGTTTTCTTCTACGCGATTCACGCAAATTAAACGTGAAGCTTCTGCACAGCGGCGCCATCGACTGGTCTGGCATATGCACTACAGAACATTTAGCCGGTTACACCTCTGTGTGTGCACGCGAGTTTTTTCTTTACCGGTGTCGTTAAAGGTGTGAAAGCGGTAAGAGAAAATTCACCCGGCGGTTTCGTGTAGACGTACCCAGAGGTCCACCACAACCGTCCTGAGAAATCCCTTTCCGAAGCGCAGCGCCGTTCACGGATGGAGTACACCAGAGGCCCAGGACAAAAGCCAACGTCAACGATTAACCATGGCTCGGTCCTCAGCCCAATGGACTTTAACGTTAAGTTGACTTAACGTCACAGCATCAGCAGACTTGTCAGCAAAAAAAGGACTAAGAATAACACAAACCTACCAAAAAATAATGCAGATAAAGAGAAAATACATTTAACTAGACAAAAAATAAACAAAGCATTACATACAATTACGAACATTATATACATAAAAACAAACAAAAACATGATGCCAGATGGAGCAGGTGTCTCGTCTCAGTAATGTGCAGGTTATAGCCTATCTCACAATATCAATGTCAAACCCATAAAATCACGTAATTTCTGTGCCTGTTTTCTTGTGGAATAATCATAATCCTTTCATTCTTGGTTTGGTCAAATGGATTTTTAATGTAGGCCTATGCTAGTTTCAGCATCAGTAGGCCTACCTATCCTATCCGATGTCATTTTTTTTCTCGAGCTGGACACATTGACTGTTATAAAATGTAGATGCACTTAATGATATTGTAACAACTTTTACATATTTTAAGACAATTTCTTGGCATATTTTTTTTATCGACGTTCAGCATACATCGTTTAACTGCCCTTTGCTGAATATTTAAGTAGGCTAGCCTTATTCACGCCTTCCACCTGCGTGGGAAGCCCCTTATTTGTTCATTCGGGAGGAGTTACGACTCCTTGTCGCCTCCTAGTAGGCGGGCCTCTCGGCTGAAACAGCGACGTGGGTTCACTTTTGAAATTGAGGGAGTACGGGGAAGCGTCCTGCCAGACGACAAGGAAATGAAATATTTGTTTGGGAATTCCGTCAGTACCACCACATTGGAGCTTCAGTCATAGAGAAGCGAAGTTTGGATATACGAAAACGTGCTAGGCTATGACACGCCGATACGCCTAAGGGTGTTTGTTTAGGCTACCTAGCGCACGCTTTTATCAATGACAATAGCCTCGCTGCGGCGTTGCAGAGACAACGGCGTGCTATTTGGAGGGTGTTTTACAAGGTTATAAATCGAAGGTGACATAAACCAGAGTGTGTGAGAACCAGCCGAGACTCCAACGGGATTCGCGAGTCTCTCTGTGTATTTTAACCTGAAAGGTATGTTTTATTGACAAACAACAGAGTCTCTACAGTGTGACAAGCTTACACTGGTACCGGTGGGAGAAGAAAGTTACCGCCCATTGCCCATTGGAGTTTTTTCAACGGACATAACGTCGGCCACTGACCTCTTGCATGTTATACTAGTCTGCACTCTGCCACAGCAGCCAGCAACCCACAGACGCTTGCTTGGATTTTATGTTGGTGTGTGTTGTACATGAAAATCACTCGGATGAATCTGCAGAAGCTCAGCCTATGGACTTTTGCGTAGGGATTTAAACATTGTCTTCACTTGCACGAGAGAAACATCCCAACGCGCACGAATTGCATTTTATGACCGAGTTTTCCTTTTAATTGTCATCCTCAAAGTGGCAACAGCTGAGGCGGTCGTGAAAGTGAAAATGGGCTGGGCCGCCTAGTTCTCTTTGTGGGGGCATCATCTTTTATGTGACCGAGCGCAGAGATTTCTGAAGGTGATCGCGCTGAGAAGCATCGCCCGTGGTCGCTCTCGCTGACTGCAGCCGGAGCACCCCGAGTAAAGTCGCTGCTTCCTCTGCAGGATAGCGACCGTATGCGTTGGATTACAAGAGCGGATTCCGTGCCTCACGATTTAAGCTTGCTATCTGTACTC
>NC_055958.1:1220881-1223381 GCF_018492685.1 Alosa sapidissima | reverse complement strand
TCTCTTTCTCTCTCTCTCTCTCTCTCTCTCTCTCTCTTTCTCAACTGTCTCTTTCTCTCAAGCCATAGGTTTGAAATGGAGAGTGAGGATAATCAAGCCCCTAGTGCCCTAGCCCAGTTCACACTTGGTCCCTTTGTCCGTTTGTGAGGGACCTGTGATTTGACCCTCATAACGAGAGCATAGCAAGAGCGTTGAGCAGACGCTAAAAGTCTGTTGTGCGTGCACGCGTGCATGCGGATTCTCAGCTGTTTGACTTCCAGACAACCTTAACCTCGGAGTGCAGCCCTATGCAGACATATTTAGGCTGAGTGCAAAAGACTCCAGACAGCGTCATGCACACACGATCTGTCATGTCAGTCTGTGTGTACATGTGCGTGTGTTCATAACATTCGTGTGTGTGTGTGTGTGTGTGTGTGCGTGCACACACGTTTTCCATTACCATTCAGGCTTAAAATAAATGAAAAAGAGTGTTTCTTTTCTCTGCTAAAATGCATCTGTTTGCATTCAATGCATTCTGCAAGAGAAGCACAAGGATTGCGTACAGTTTACATGTGGTTTATGGCTTGTGTGTGT
This sequence comes from Alosa sapidissima, assembly GCF_018492685.1. Taxonomy (NCBI): domain Eukaryota; kingdom Metazoa; phylum Chordata; class Actinopteri; order Clupeiformes; family Clupeidae; genus Alosa; species Alosa sapidissima. The sequence continues at coordinate 1,222,808 of NC_055958.1, read as the reverse complement.
GTGTGTGTGTGTGTGTGTGTGTGTGTTATTTATCCTATGCCTGACAAGACTGTGTGTGAGTGCATGTGTGTTTAATGTCTTGTTTGCTTAGGCATTTTGTGTATGTGAGTGCCAAAGTCTTTTATGTGTGTCAAGGCTCTTTCTGTATGTGCGTGTGTAATATAGTTGATTTATTTTTAAGCTGCCCATAAGGGCTGTGTGTGTGTGTTTTTGCCGGTGTTTACCCCTCTCAGTAAAGGTCTGTTTTGTACTTTGGTAAACCGGTGCAGAGGCGGTGTCTTGCTATACTTGGTTGGTTTTATAAAAAAGACCCTCAAACACACTCGGGAGGAGCAAAATATTTTGGCAAAGTCTGTTAGTAGACCAGATCAATACGATAACCTCCTGTGTGTGTGTGTGTGTGTGTGGTGTGTGTGTGTGTGTGTGAGTGAGTATAGGGTAAATTACAGATCAGACCATTTTTTGGGAGATCATTTGTGAGGAAAATATATCTTGTTTTATTATATTGAAATACACCCCCTCTTCTCTCACCCAATCCCTGAGTCATTCGGCGCTGGGCCCTTACTGTTCTGTTGGTGAGGGCTCTTCCCGTACAACAAACTGTCACACACTGATTCAGTCCATTACTGTCCCGAACCAGTTCAAACAGGTAACTGCCCGTCACTGCAAGTCTAAGAATATTCAGAGGAAAAACCCATCGTTAGGCCTCCATCAGTGCATAATGCACAATCATCAGTGGGGTTAATGTTGCAAGTCTTTGGCTTTGGGTGCTGAAGGAACCGTAGCGCCTTATTAGTTACTTGATTATAGCATGACCCTGTTTTTCTCCCCGTTGTCCATATTAGGGCTGGTGCTTGGAGATGTAGCATGGGAGGCTGGCCTCTGAAGGCCACCTGTTTTGTTCATGACTAACCCAGTCGGTGAGGTCATTCTTTTTCAGCTCACGGAAGGTCATGCGGGATGCCTGTTTGAACAGACATGTCACAGTCTTTGAATCGCAAGCTATCACAATGCATGACTACAGATCTTTGCGTGTGTGTGTGTGTGTGTGTTTACATGGCAGTTATCTGTATGTTTCAAGTTGCATCATTCCTGTTTGCATGTGTGTGTTTTGTATTTCCATGTTTGTTGTGTCTCTGTGTTTGCCTGAGGCTGTGCCCCCCCCCCCCCCCCTCAGATTAGATCTTGACCAGTTAAAAGCTCAGGTGCAGGTTTTGCATCGGCTAACACTCCGCTAGCCTGTGGGAGTCACAGGGGCTGTTCGCTGGCCGCAGCTTCGATCCAGGCTTGGGCCTGTCACCTGCAGCTGTGTACGGCTTCTCAAAGTTAAAACCAGCAAAATAATGGTCTGTAAGGGACTACTATTCGTGCTAGGTGCTAATTAGAATGGCTAGCACTAATAGCTAATGCCTATGGATTTCCTGTCTGTAGCTGTTATTAAATGATATCACACTGCAGGATTCATAGCTGGCGTTTGGAAGCAAGGGAAGTCCCATTCCACATCACTCCTGCTTGTCAAATTAAATGCCTGTCTGAGGTTGGTCGATCTCCGTTAGAACGCCTGGTATGCGCATTTGCCAGGGCGTCGCTACAATAGAGAGGCTGCCTATAGAACAGCTGAACACACACACCCTAATGTAACCTGCTTGTCTCCTTGCAAACCCCCCCCGTCCCCCGACACACACAAGCTCAAAGCTAACCATAAAGAGTTGGATGCTAGCCTCTCCTTATCTGCTAGTTTAGCTAGCACTCCCTGGTACCGCTGTCCATTTCCTTTGCATATCTAACATTTTTCTCAGGTCCCGCCCGTTTAAGGCCCAAGGTCTGTCAGGTGTCTCATGTCTGACTTTCTAATCCTGCCTCCACACCGAGTTCACAGCAGGAGGAACAGTCGGTCAGTCAGCCATGACCTCCGTAGGCCCTTGAA
>NC_055958.1:1177467-1204967 GCF_018492685.1 Alosa sapidissima | reverse complement strand
ATTTTGGTTTGTTTTCTTTGTGTTTCAGGAGTATTTCAACCACAATTGCATGCTTATCTCCTCAGTGTATGAAGCACAGCAGCGGTTGCTATAGCAACCATAGACTCTGAACAGGACGGCAGATAGCACTTAGGCAAAGTCTTTGGCAAGATCTGAATGTAAACAGATAATACCGTTCAAGTTTTTTTTTAATTTCCTATTTTTTTCAATTCTTTAACTTAAGACATGTAAGAAGTAAGTTTATTCGCTGGGCAACGTACAAACTGACGAGTTACATTAGCCCTAGCACTATGAGCTACGATAAACGTTAGCTAGAATAGCTAGCTTCTAAGTGTGGCAGCTAGTTATTATTTCATGTTCTGATATGACATTCTTAACGTTTTGACTATGTTACAACTGATAAAAGCAAGACAAATAAAGTAACCAAATCGCTTTGCAATATTTTAGTCCAGAAATACTTATGGGTGTTCATTTACCATAATGTTAATTACAGTAGCCTAACGTAACGTTATCTCCCCTTGCTGTTACCACCAGTTTTAATAACTTTACATTTGCGATCATGACCCATTTCATCTAACAACACCACTGGCATCTTCTTTGACTATCAGACCCCAAACAGCAACACATTGAACTACAAAGATGTTATAGTAATGGTGTTCAGTTCATCATAATCTTTATGACATAATGTAATTTGCCGTCCGTCTCCCATCTTTTTGCCGTCCAGCATGGAGCCGTCACGTGACTTAAGTCACGTGTCTGCAAGGGGTGAAGACTGAGCTACTTGAGCTTGGTTGGCTATACTTTTTCCTCAATATAATGTCAGCGGTGTGAATGTATTTCACCACTCTAACAAAATCTGTGGATATGCGTTCATTTGGGAATCTGTGCATCTCAAAATCCTCTCGTGAATGATCCGCCATTTAACCTTACCAGAGCGGAGCTCAGCCCTATCTAGAGCCGTCTTGTGCTGGTGTGTTTGCACTTTACCGCGCTGATCGGGGAAACAAATAAACAAACTCGTTAGTGGGACGAGTACATAAGTAGGCCTAGTTCTAAGTTGTGTTTTAGTATTATATTTGCATTACTTTAGCTTGGGTTTGTATTATTACCTAGAAATATGCTAACCATTCGTGCTTCAGTTCCAGACAGGTCATCATAATAAGTTATTAAAACCTTCGGGGCTAACCCCTTTCATTTCTGCTGCAGCAGGTTGTGCGCAACAGAGTAGACGGACATAAGATACAGTCTGAGGAGTTGCAGCTTTATTCAGTTACCCGCAGTTGAAACTAAACCTAAGTTTCCCTCACAAACTCTGATTTGGTCGCTATACTGTAGCTTATTCCCAGCTGAGCTGTTTGAGTGTTTAGTCCTAAATTAAAACGATTCAAACTCTCTAGCCACTCACTCGCAATTCACTGACGTCAGGTTCACTTAAAGGAGCCACACATACTGTAGGGCTAGGCTACTGTTATGTTGTTGACTGCCGCACTATTGAGGACTATTATGAGTTCTGTCCATCATTTGGTGGTAGGTAAAATTACTGCAATAAAATGATGCTTATTAAATGCTTTCCCCAAATCACTTTTCACAGTGGCTTGCCACAACAAACCAATAAATATTGGTTATCGTTATCGGCCCTAAAATTCCATATCGGTGCATAGTGTGGAGGTGTTTGTGTGATCACGTATATTTCATTGTGTGCTGGTTCTTTCTCTTGCTTGTGTGTGTGTGTGTGTGTGTGTGTGTGAAGGTGTTTTCATTGTGTGCGGGTTCTTTCTCTTGCTTGTGCGTGTGTGTGCGTGTGTGTGTGCGTGTGTGTGCGTGTGTGTGTGCGCGTGTGTGTGTTTGTGTCATACCTTTACAGAGGTGTTTTGGAAGGGGATAAGGGTGTAAGTTATTAATGACTGTGTGTACTGCATATTGGTGCTGTGAACCTTGGGCTGTTTCTGACTGGATTACTGCTTTGTGCCCCCTATCTGGCTTCCTCTTGGAATAATCCGCTCTCACACTTCCTTATGTATGTTGATGTGTGTGACTCCATGCTAAACCATCCATTTGAAACATGTAGCGTTTGTGTGTGTGTGTGTGTGACGGAGTGTGTGTCTGAGTCTGTGTCTGACTGACTGGGAGAGAGAGTGAGACCGAAAGGGAATGTATGTTGATGTATACCAGCATGTATATGATCCCTTTATGATGTTTCCTTATCTTTTACATGGAGGCTAATGGTGCTTTGAGCTCCTGTTCTCATGGCAACACAGCTGGAGTCCTGTGCTTCCACAGCTATCGTGTGCACATGTTTGCATATTTTTTAATGCGGTCTTAAGCAGAAATGTTGCCGTGCTTGTGCCTTGTCTGTGAAAGGTAGCAGCTTGCAGAAGGTCATGTTAAGAAGGTTGCTCGTATCTCGTGTGTGTGTGTGTGTGTTTCTGTGTCTGTCTCTGCGTGTGTGTCTATGTGGCAGTAGAGTTAGGTTAAACATTGTTGACTAACTTTTAGGTAGTTTTCTTTTCTAAGGTGAGAGTCCATCTGGACAGGGTGTCGGTAGGTTAGGGACTGGTTGTGTGAACTTATTACTCAATGTGTGTGTGGGTGTATATGCATTAAGAAATCATCTATGTGTGTGTATGTAGCAAGAGTAGTAAAGCATATTGTGTGCAATTGTATGCACATGTACTTTGGCCAGAGTTGGAGAGAGAGAGGGAGATGAGCTGAGCACGATGGAGGAGTGTTAGGGGTTAAAGCCTGTTACTGAGGGGAGAAGAGCTCCACTGCAGCTCTGAGCCTGTTGTTACTGCTCTGCTGGACGGGAGGGATGGATCCACTCATTGTTGGCCAGGCGGAGCAGGCTGGATCCTGGGCAGAGGGCTGGGAGGTGTCCCTGCTGACTGGAGCCTGGCTGGAGCTCTCAAAGCCACTCTGGGAAAACACAAAGGGCAGCCACAGGAGGAGGAGTGAGGGACAAAAGGAGTGAGGGAGATGGAGAGATGGAGAGAGAGGGAGAGGGATGGAGAAACATAAATAGAAGGGAAAGGAAAGAGAGAACAAGAGAGAGACAGATGAAGAGGGAGAGAGATGAAGAGTTGAGGAGGTGGAGAAGAAGAGCAAGGGAGAGGGGGAGGGGCGTTGAGGAAGAGCGAGAGAGCGATGGGATGAGGGAAGAGAGGAAGATGAAGAGGGATGGAAGGAGGAGGAAGAGATGAGGAAGAAGTGTTGAGAAAAAGTGAGAGAGAGTGAGAGCGGTGGAGGGAGGGCAGGAGGGAGTGTGTGTAGCAGGAGGGAGTGTGTGTAGCAGGAGGGAGTGTGTGTAGGATGCAGAGCAGGAGGGAGTGTGTGTAGCAGGAGGGAGTGTGTGTAGGATGAGAGAGCAGGAGGGAGTGTGTGTAGCAGGAGGGAGTGTGTGTAGGATGCAGAGCAGGAGGGAGTGTGTGTAGCAGGAGGGAGCAGGAGGGAGTGTGTGTAGGATGAGGGAGCAGGAGGGAGTGTGTGTAGGATGAGAGAGCAGGAGGGAGTGTGTGTAGGATGAGAGAGCAGGAGGGAGTGTGTGTAGGATGAGGGAGCAGGAGGGAGTGTGTGTAGCAGGAGGGAGTGTGTGTAGGATGAGAGAGCAGGAGGGAGTGTGTGTAGCAGGAGGGAGTGTGTGTAGGATGAGAGAGCAGGAGGGAGTGTGTGTAGGATGAGAGAGCAGGAGGGAGTGTGTGTAGCAGGAGGGAGTGTGCGTAGGATGAGAGAGCAGGAGGGAGTGTGTGTAGGATGAGGGAGTGTGTGTAGGATGAGAGAGCAGGAGGGAGTGTGTGTAGGATGAGAAAGCAGGAGGGAGTGTGTGTAGGATGAGAGAGCAGGAGGGAGTGTGTGTAGGATGAGAAAGCAGGAGGGAGTGTGTGTAGGATGCAGAGCAGGAGGGAGTGTGTGTAGGATGAGGGAGTGTGTGTAGGATGAGAGAGCAGGAGGGAGTGTGTGTAGGATGAGAAAGCAGGAGGGAGTGTGTGTAGGATGCAGAGCAGGAGGGAGTGTGTGTAGCAGGAGGGAGTGTGTGTAGGATGCAGAGCAGGAGGGAGTGTGTGTAGCAGGAGGGAGTGTGTGTAGGATGCAGAGCAGGAGGGAGTGTGTGTAGCAGGAGGGAGTGTGTGTAGGATGAGGGAGCAGGATGGAGTGTGTGTAGGATGCAGAGCAGGAGGGAGTGTGTGTAGGATGAGAGAGCAGCTTCCACCTTTTCCATCTCTCTGTCTCTGTCTCTCTCTGTCTCTCTCTGTCTCTCTGCGTGTATGTAGGGGATATGTATGTTTTGCAGTGCGCTTTAGCGTGCATGTAGGGGATATGTATGTTTTGCAGTGCGCTTTAGCGTGCATGTAGGGGATATGTATGTTTTGCAGTGCACTTTAGCGTGTATGTAGGGGATATGTTTTGCAGTGCGCTTTAGCGTGCATGTAGGGGATATGTATGTTTTGCAGTGCACTTTAGCGTGTATGTAGGGGATATGTTTTGCAGTGCGCTTTAGCGTGCATGTAGGGAATATGTATGTTTTGCAGTGCGCTTTAGCGTGCATGTAGGGGATATGTATGTTTTGCAGTGCACTTTAGCGTGTATGTAGGGGATATGTTTTGCAGTGCGCTTTAGTGTTGACGGGTTTATGAGGGGAGCATGTCCAGACAGAGCGCTGCAGTCCTCTACGTCATCTTGCTTTTACAGCCACAGCCAGGAGCACTGGAACTAACTCTCTCTCTCTGTGTGTGTGTGTGTGTGTGTGTGTGTGTGTGTGTGTGTGTGTGTGTGTGTGTGTGTGCGCGCGCGCGCATGTGCGTTTGAGAGAGAGAGAGAGAGAGAGAGAGAGAGATTTTGAGATTGATGCTCGTGCTGTAAATCTGGGGTCTGTCTAACATACATCTGTACTGCATTTTCTCTGGTCTGCATTATCAGATGTCCAGACGCCGCCATCTGACTGTAATTTAAAGCCCAGTCCACTTCACCCGTCCACGCTATTTGCACATGGGCTGTTGGAAGCCCTCTCTGCTGGACCTCGTAGCCCTGTAGACCCTTCGGACCCTCACCAGTATGCCGACGGTGATAATCGGCCATTATGCGTCCTTTTCAGAGGATCTCCCAATTATTGTTATGGTGGGGTCAGGGTTTCTGCTGAACGACTTCTCCTCTCATCTTCCTCCCCTCCTCTCCTCTTCCTCCTCCTCGTTTTTATCCTCTTCTCTTCTTCTTTTCCTCCTCTTCATCCTCTCCTCTTCCTCCTCTCATCTTCTCCTCTCCTCTTCATCCTCTTCCTCCTCTCCTCTCCTCTTCCTCCTCTCATCTTCTCCTCTCCTCTTCATCCTCTTCCTCCTCTCCTCTCCTCTTCCTCCTCTCATCTTCTCCTCTCCTCTCCCTCCTCTCCTCTCCCTCCTCTCCTCTTCCTCCTCTCCTCTTCTCCTCTCTTATCCTCTCTTCTCCTCTTCCTCCTCTCCTCTCCTCTTCCTCCTCTCCTCTTCCTCCTCTCCTCTTCCTCCTCTCCTCTTCCTCCTCTCCTCTCCTCTTATCCTCTCTTCTCCTCTTCCTCCTCTCCTCTTCCTCCTCTCCTCTTCCTCTGCTGGTCTTGGTCCTGCGGCGGCCTCTAGCACTCCCAGAGGAAGCTCGGCCGTCTGCTGGCCTAAAGTGCTTCCTCCTCCGCACACGCTGGCCCATTAGTGGGGCGAAGGCAAAACGTCAGCGAGGAAAGCAGGGGTCACAGAGAGGCTGGAGGCTTGTTGAAAAAGCCAACAGGGAATCCAGGATTTGTGTATGCATGTGTGTGTGAGTGCGCTTATGTAGTTGAACCATTTTTGTAAAATCATTGAATAAAAAATGCGTAAAAATAAAAGCTCTGATTTTTGGGGAGTGCCAGTCTCATCACTCAGTTGTGGAGCATCAAAGGGAATCCAGAGGCATTTTGAAAAAGACTGATTTGACTTCAAGGGTTTGTCTTGAGGAAGACGTGTTCTTATTACGTTTAATTCTTTTTCATGTCATGGCCGGGAAGGCGTCTTGTCAGTGGGGAGCAGGAAGGAGGGGGGGGGGGGGCTAACTCTGGGAAACAGACACTGTGGGGGGGGGGGGGGGGTGATGGGGTGTTAAAGGAGGTGTTAAATCTCCGACTTCAAACTTCCCTATATCAGTGGATTTTGCCAGAGACATAAAAACAAATCTTGTCTTGGCTTCAAATGAATTTATGGACTCGGACTATATCCACGGCAACAACCGTTGAGCTTGACAAACAACCTCAATGAAAATCACCCCAGCACCTGATGAAGCTAGGACACAGGAGCCATAACTATATATGTGCACACACACACACACACACACACACACACACACCATGATTGATAATGCACACACACTTTCACACACTGCGCAACAAACACACACATGCCTTCTATCACACACATATTTTCTCTCTACTGCCAAACACTCATACAATCTCTCTCTCTCACACACACACACACACACACACACACACACACACACACACACACACACACACACACACACACACACACACACACTGAAATGAATGTGCCCTATTTCGTGTCGTTTTCTCGACTCAGTGGCCACAGCTCTGTGTGTGAGTCTGTCCATTTTTCTTCTAAATAACCTTCCCAGCCAAACACACTGATGCCCACAGACCCTGGACCCTGGCCATTCACTGGCAATGATGGAAGGGAACAAAGGAGGGAGGTAGAGAATGAATAAAGAGAGGGAGAGGGAGAGAGAGGGAGAGAGAGAGAGTGTGTGTGTGAGAGAGGGAGAGAGAGTTTAAAATGCTGTCTCTGTGAATAATTGAAGTGGTCCATTGTGCCCCAAAGAGCAATGGTTCTTTTTGAGAGACATGTTTTTCCCCTTCCTCTCCTCCTTCCTCTCCTCCTTCCTCTCCTTCTTCCTCTCCTCCTTCCTCTCCTCCTTCATCACCCCTCAGTCCAGCTGCTGTGTCTCTGCATTTCTGTTGACTTTGGCTTCACTGTCTCACTCAGTGTCTGGCCTGTCTGTCTGCCTCTCTTCCCCAACACAACCAGTCGTCTCTCCTCTCTTCATCCCAATGGGATATGTTTTGTATGCGAGCCCAAAGTCCTACTCTAATCTGTCTGTCTGTCTGTCTGACAGTTCAATTCAGTTCAAATCATAAGAGCCTTATCGGCATGATACAAAATAAATTTGTATTGCCAAAGTATGTCTGCATACACAAGAATATGTATATAAAACAGAATGTCACATGTCGGTCTGTATTTCCTTTCTGTCTATCTTTTTCATCTCTGTCTGTCTGTCTGTCTCGGTCTGTCTGTCTCGCTCCATATCTATTTTGCTTGTCTGTCTGGACTGCTGTCATGCCCGTCTGTAAGGATCTCTGTCTCTCTCTCTGTGTTGTCTTGTTCTGTGGGTCTCCCCTCTGTATCCTGTATATGTACCCACTATGTTTCCACTAACTTGCTCTCCTTCTCTTCCTCCCTCTCTCTCTCCCTCTCTCCCCCTCCCTCCCTCCTGATGTCCATTCTTAGTGTGCCCAGCAGGTCTCTGCAGCAGCACATCATGCACACACTCCAGGCTTGTCAGACTCCACTGCCTCAGACAAGACCAACTGATGTTCTGACACATGTACACACACACATACACATATACACACACACACATACAGTACAGGCACAGACACATACACACACACACACACACACACACACCAGGCCTGTGCCAGACTCCACTGCCCAACTGATGTTCTGACACAAGTACACACCCCACACACACAGGGTTACTCTCTCTCTTTCTCTCTCTCTCTTTCTCTTTCTCTCGTTCTGCACCTCCATTTTTCTGTGCTGCTCTCTCCCTGCAGTCCACTTAAAGACAGTGGCGGCCATGGATATACCATATATGGTCACTTCTGAAAGGCCACTTATGCGATAATGCATATACCATATATGGTCACTTCTGAAAGGCCACTTATGCGATAATGCATATACCATATATGGTCACTTCTGAAAGGCCACTTATGCGATATTGCATATACCATATATGGTCACTTCTGAAAGGCCACTTATGCGATAATGCATATACCATATATGGTCACTTCTGAAAGGCCACTTATGCGATAATGCATATACCATATATGGTCACTTCTGAAAGGCCACTTATGCGATAATGCATATACCATATATGGTCACTTTTGAAAGGCCACTTATGCGATAATGCATATACCATATATGGTCACTTTTGAAAGGCCTGGTCTATTTCCTCAGCAGGAGGTCTCAGGGGTCGCACCGGCAGTGAACTCGGAGGAAGTACAGAAATGGCTCTGTTGCTATGTGAAGGCACACAAATGTGCATTCACACACACACACACACACACACACACACACACACACACACACACACACACACACACACACACACACACACACACACCGAGACACACAGGGCAACATATGAACTTGGTCTCCCACACCCTCACAGACACCGGTACAGCTGTGACCCCAGCTGCTGGTGCGCCTACATGCACACACACACACACACACAATCACACACTCGCTGATAGTCAAAGACAAAGAAGCTGTGTGTGTGTGTTTGCGCGTCACCAGCCTCCACTGTCCAGTCACGTTGGTAAACCGAGTAAGACATTAGCATGCTCTGAAAGACATTTGTGTGTGTGTGTGTGTGTGTGTGTGTGTGCTTATACGTAGGAGCACACAGCTGTGTTCTTACTCAGATGTGTGAACTAAATGACCCAGAGGTTTTCAGTCTGGTCAGAGAATATGCCGGAAATAATTTGTCCGAAGCGCTTCCAACTAATTCACTTCACATTATCCTTCATGTAAACCCATATAGCTATTCCATGCTCTATGCATAGAACAGTCTTTTTTCTCACGTGTGTGTGTGTGTTGTGTTGTGTGTGTGTGTGAGTGTGTGTGTGTGTGTGTGTGAGAGTCCAGTGGAGATGGGAAGGCCTTGACCTCCGCTCACACAGGCTGCAGAGCTGGGGAACTGGCAGGCCTGTTAACCGCCTCACTGTCAGGACCTCTCTCTTCCAAGCAGCCTCGACCGTGAAACGGAAACAACAGTGTGTGCGTGTGTGTGACTGTGTGTGTGTGTTGTGTGTGTGTGTGTGTGACTGTGTGTGTGTGACTGTGTGTGTGTGTGTGACTGTGTGTGTGTGTGTGTGTGTGTGTGTGTGCCTTCACCACGTCTCTGACAGTGTAGCAAAATTCTGAAGTCCACACACACACACACACACACACAAAATTCCTCCAGCTTCATGGTGAATAATCAATGCCAAGCTCGTAACACGCCACTTTTGTTAAATGGCTCCTTTTGTGTGTTTTAGTATTTCTCTTTATCGGAGCGGTGGGACAGAGAAAAGAAGTAGTGCTTTTATTGACAAATGAAGATAGAGAAAGCAGCCTGTCCCGTCCTTTCAGGAGAGTTTAAGGGGCGGGATAAGGGCAACGTGTCTGGTGATGGTGCTTTTGGAGAGGTGTGTGTGTGTGTGTGTGTGTGTGTGTGTGAATGGCAGAGCTAATCTGGCTAATTCACTCATTAGGGCTCTTAATGCTTAATTACTAATTATGAGTCCTGAGTGGAGCCGAGCCACAATACACTTTCAAAGTCACACAAGAACGCCATGACTTCCCCTTTGTGTGTGTGTGTGTGTGTGCAATAGGTGGCAAGTCTCACACACACACACACACACACACACACACACACACACACACACACAAGGCCCAGCCAGGTACGCAGCCTCCTCCTCTGACACACACTCACCCCTGTCCCACCCCATGCACTGCACCTCTCCTCTCCTCTTTTAGTTGCTCTCTGTGTCTATTTGTGTCTGTCTTTATGTCTCTCCCTCCCTCTCTCTCTCCCTCCTCCCTCCCTCTCTCCCTCCCTCCCTCCCTCTCTCTCTCCCTCCCTCCTCCCTCCCTCCCTCCCTCTCTCTCTCCCTCCTCCCTCCCTCCCTCTCTCTCTCCCTCCTCTCTGCCTCTCTTCCCCTTCTGTTTATTTCCTCTTTTCTGTCTTGTGCTTTATTGCTGCTGCTTCTTCATCTCTCTCTCTCTCTCTCTCTCTCTCTCTCTCTCTCTCTCTCTCTCTCTCTCTCATTTTCTTTCCCTCTGTCTGCTGCCTTCTTTCCCTCAGTATTTGTCTCACTCCCTCATGCTCTCTTACTCTTACATTTCCTCTTTCTGTCCATCCCTCCCTCCCTCCCTCCCTCTCTCTCTCTGAGCTGTCTTATCTCCTGCCTGCTTGCTTGCTTTTCTTCTGTCAGTTACCTCCATTCTTCACAGCTCCTGTCATGGGTCTAGTCTGCACTTTCTCAAGCACTCCCGTTGCTTTATGGACAACCAATGAGGAAGCATTAATGTTTTAAAACAATCTCAATTCAACAATACAACACAGATAGAGTTGAGACCTGTGACTTGAGACTTAACGAGATAGATTGCAGTACATAGAATGTGTTTTCTTTTTGAATATGGCACATTCATGTACAGCATATCGTGTTCACCCCTTGTTCCTGTCAATCTTTCTCACGTCCTAGACTCTAGGGCCTAGACCATTAACTTGTTAAGTTATGAACATAGTTGAAATAGACTACATGAGTACACTGCAGTCAGTGATGCTACATTAATTGTGTTTTATAGTGTTTTATTTATATTTTATGTTCATTATTAAAGATTTGCCTAGCCTGCCAAACAACACCTGCCTTGCCTTTGTATTTCTCTCTTGGCTATCTGCCTGGCTTGCTAGCGAGCTACTATGTGTTAGCCTAGCTTATAATGTTAGCTAAAGCCGGTGCTTAAACATCCTGGAAATCAAATGGCTAGAGTCTTCCCTCTCACTATGTCTGGTCACTTCACGGGTGGTTGTAGAAGTAATTTATCTGTGTACACAGAAGTGATTTGTCACGGCTTGTCTTCCTCACCCAGGGGAAATAACACACAACCACAGAGTCCCCTTACAATGAGTGGCTTCATATTAATACACCAGTCCGAGGTATGCTTTTGTGCCTTTGTTGTGGAACACTGTACATCAATAGAGAGGAGGGGTGAGGGTGAAATCATTATTGTTGATTTACAGGGGAATATGATCATGTGGCTGTATATTGGTGTACATTGGAAGCTTAATGTTAGCCTTATTTCTGTGTGTTCTCTGTGGGAGATTGGAGAGTTGATTTGAGCTAGCACAGACTGCTAGTCTGATGTACTGTATATGGTTGGAGGATGAGGCATTTGAGGACATGCACATCCTGACTGACCCCCCTCTGCCTCTCGTCGTGCTGTCTGACGTCCAGACGTGGGGGATGGTCAGTGAGCTAAATGCTGAACACAGCTGTGTGAGTGTGTCCCTGCGTCCTTCACTAACCTGGCCTGGAGTTAGCAGGTGCAGTTGTGGCTAGCAGGTCTGTCTCCAGCTGAGTTCCTGTCTCCTCTCTCATCCTCCTCTTCTCCCCCTCTCTTCTCTTCTCTCATCCTCCTCTCCTCTCCTCTTCTGACCGCTCCTCTATCCCTCTCTTCTCCTCCCTCATCCTCCTCTCCTCTCCTCTTCTCCCCCTCTCTTCTCCTCTCTCATCCTCCTCTCTCCTCTTCTGACCGCTCTTCTATCCCTCTCTTCTCCTCTCTCATCCTCCTCTCCTCTCCTCTTCTGACCGCTCTTCTCCCCCTCTCTTCTCCTCTCTCATCCTCCTCTCCTCTCCTCTTCTGACCGCTCTTCTATCCCTCTCTTCTCCGCCCACTTGCAAACCTGGGAGTTCTCTGTGGCCATGACTGTTAATCTGCAGTCATCTGCTCAGTGCATGTCTGTTGTTTTCTGTGTGAGTGTGTGTGTGTGTGTGTGTGTGATTGGGTGCCTCCTGTGTTATTGGTCTGTGTGTATGGGTGATTGTGTGCTACTCTTGTTTTATTGGTCTGTGTGTGTGTGTGTGTGTGTGTGTGTGCGTGTGAGTGTGTGTGAGAGAGACTTGCCACCTATTGCACACACACACTCACACAAACACAAAGGGGAAATCATGGCGTTCTTGTGTGAATTTGTGTGCTAGGGCACCACAAAAGGTACTGTGGATTCTCAGATTGTTCTATAAGCACTATTGGGACACACACACACACACAGACAGATGAGAGCGGTCATGGCTGCTGTCCAAGTGCGGTGTGTGTGGACATGGTGGTAAGCAGGAGAGTGGATTGGTGCTGTCTAGACTAATGGTGAGAGAGAGGAGCTGTGATGTGTTATATATGTTTGTGTGATGATATTGTCTGCAGACACACACACACCTTTGTTTATACTTAAGCCATCGGTAATATCTATAATTTACAGCTATTGTCATGATAGCAGTGCTATGTAGAGTAACGATGGAAAGACACACACACACACACACACACACACACACACACACACACGTGGGAGTGCTGGGCCTGGTTAACACTTGGGACGGACAACACGCAGTGCAGTTAAAGCAAAACAAACAGCTCCGCCAGGACCAGTTTGCCTCGGCCTGATGTAGTGATATTCCTTAGTGCTGTTTAAGGCAGCATAGCCTTGTCTTTCTGCTGACCTAGGATTAAATATTACATACATACACGCACACAAATACTCACTCTCTCTCTCACACACACACACACACACACACACACACACACACACACTCCCTCGATCTCTCTCACTCTCCCTCCCCTCTGCCTCCTTCTCATCATGCGCTCTCTCTCTCTTTTGCTTCTCTCTCATCATTCTTCTCTGTCTCATCATTTTCACCTCCTCCATTCTCTCCCAATCACTCTCCTCCTCACCTACTTGTCTGTCTCCCTGTGTGTTATTCTGTCCCGCGCTCTTTATTGCTCTCTCTCTCTCTCTCGGTCCATCTGCCCCTTCCTCTCCTCTATTAATCTCTCCCTCTCTTTCTCTTCCCTCTTTCCATCGCTCCCTCCATCTCTCCCTCTGATTCCTCCCCTCTTCCATGCTTCACCCGACTCTGCTCTTATGCACTCTCTGAACTCTCTTTCTCCCTCTCTCTTTCTTTCTCTCTCTTGCTCTCTCTATCCATCTCTCTTTCACTAACTCTTTCCTCTCTTTTCTCTCTCCCACTCTTTCTTGGCTATATTCCTTCTCAGTCTCTCCATCCTTATGTGGCTCTCTACCATCTTTCATTGTATCCCCCTCTCTGTGCTCATTTCTCTCTTTCCCCCTCCCTCCTTTCTTCCCTCTCTCTCTCCCTCCTTCCTTTTCTCTCTCTCTCTCCCTCCTTTCTTCTCTCTCTCTCTCTATCTCTCTCTCCCTCCTTCTCTCTCTCTCTCCCTTCCTCTCTGCAGCAGCAGCACTGCAGTAGGTTCTCTGTGCTTGGCTGAGTAGATGGAGCTCACACCTTCTGCAGTGTGTGTGTGTGTGTGTGTGTGTGTGTGTGTGTGTGGTGTGGTGTGTGTGTGTGCTAGACAGTGCACACAACCTTGATTACCTCTGAGAGTGTGTGTTTGTGTGTGTGTGTATATGAGAAGGGGGTCTCATATACAGGTGACTGATGAAGTGGCAGAAAGGCTTCTGTGGTCAGTAGTGTGTGTGAGGAATGAGTGCCAGTGTGCAGGAGGCCCTGAGGAGAAATGGAAGCTGCAGTGGGGGGTGTTAACACGTGTTGGGGGAATGTTGGCTACACGCCTGTCAGTTCCTGAAGTCCACACGACTGATCTTCTGTACAAAACTCTGGCCTGCACCTGCACAGACTGCAGACAAGACTCACCATGTTCAAATATATACATGAGCCTCATATCATCATGACCTGCTTTAAAAGACTGTGATTAAGTAAAGTCTCTGAGTCAATGGTACCGACTCTGGACAAGAGCCATTCAAAAAGCAGTCTGGTCCAAACCGGACTTGGTTCTTTGCCTGTAGCGATTAGAAACTATTTGGTGTTCTTTTTTAAAGATGGGGACAAAATGTAGGATATAAAAACCTCCTTCTCAAACTCGCTCACTCACTCACACACACACACTCACACACACACACACACACACACACACACACACACAATATACACACACGCAACTTAAGAGGACGGCACATTCTCTGGGGTATGTGGAGAATTGCACAAAGCCAAAACCAGCAGACACTTTGTGGCGTTAGGCTGTAAACACTCAGTATTTAGCGTGTGATCCATATTTAATGCCCTCAGCGAGCCGGGGGACTCTCCAATGGCCCTCTGCAAAAAAAACAAACACTCTCACGCGTAAGAGTGCTCCAGAAATGACAGCTATGGCTTTGGCTGGCCCCTGATCTTGCCGGGGACACTGAACCAAAGCTGGCCCCGATTCGGGTAGTTACAGTATGAGCAGGATTCAGATGAGATCTGTTCCAGTCTAGGAACAGGCTCTGAGCTAGCTGTATATGAAGGCAGCTGCCACCACATCCAGCCTTGAACCTACCCATAGGCAAAGCACAATGATCATGCCCTGTAGCCAAGGGGCCAGGCCTCTGTAATGGCAGTCCAAACACCCCCCGGATGCTGGACTCCAGACACGGGTCACTGCTCTCAGAGTGCGGACTGGACTGCTAGAAGCGCCCAGAAAGGGGGCTATGATGTGGACCCGCATAGACCGAACTCTTCCCACTCATCTCCCGAGACAAAGGCGATGACGAACATCGCCACCCTCGTGTTTGATTGGTCGGTCTGTGGGTCGACGCGACAGATTGTTCTGATGACTCATCGATTGATTGATAGATTTGTCATGCTTGTTTACAGAGCCCCTTTAAATGCCACCGTGGGAGTTTTGCATTCTGCGTCCTTTGATGCCATATGGTTCATCAGTAGCAATTTAATTTAGTCATTATGAGTAGGCTGCTACTCAAAGCACTCATAGCAGTGAGTTTGACTTGCGCGAGCATGTCATGTTTGATTCAGTGCCGCTGTCTCTATCATCTGAAATAGATGCCTCAAGATCTACAACAATATTATTAACGACAAGATGAAACAAATATATGATGAAAAGACAGTTCTCTATTCACCTTGTATCTGTTGTTCTTTGTTCAGAAAAAATGCACTTGTTTACTAATTTTACTCCCAAGTCGGAGAAAAAAAACCAACACAAAGCCCCAAGGATGATATTGGCTTATAATGTTGCTGTTGCTTTTGAGAGCACAAAATAATAGTTTTGTGTTTGCTAGATCTTGAAGCTCTGTTACCTTGGCCACAGGTGCACACACACACACACACACCATCAGCTCCCTCAGTGGTCTCAGGTGGTTTTCATGCTAACATTGACTTTCTATGTCACGCCAGTGCACATTCCCACAATTTATAATACAATGTAGCAAGGCTCTCAACGCAGAACCCTGGAGAATGGAGCAGAAAAAAATTAAGTACCCAACTGCTGTGACTGCAATGGGAATTGTGTGTGTGCGTGTGTGTTTGTGTTGAGTGGTGTTTTTGCCTGACACAGGTATAATGGCTTTGCCCTCTGGACAAGCTCTGTGCCTTCGGCATATCCCATGGCTTTTTGTTATTATTTACTTTGGTAGGGACGTGTTAGCCTAAGATGAGCTGTCAGGGTGTGTGTGTGTATGGAGCATGACATGAGGCCTCTGCAGCAGGTGCTACTTGTGTGTGTTTATGTTAGTGTGTGTGTGTGTGTGTGTGTGTGTGTGTGTGTGCGCTTCACAGTGTCCGCCACACACACTCACACACACTAACACACACACACACTAACACACAAAGTTGAGGTGAGAGGACAGGATATAGGAAAGCATGTGGAGATTTTCAGTGCACGTTTGCCATTTGGAAATAGAGAAACTGTCTGACTGTGTGTGTGTTAGTGTTTCTGCATACGGTCACACACAGTCAGACATTCACATCCTCATATATTGATGCACACGCACACACACACGCCATCACACGCTGTGTGTATATTTGTGTGTGTGAGACGGAGACCGGGCGAGGTGATGTCCACAGTGAGTGGGTCGTTTTGAGGAGAGAGGAACCTCTCTCATCTGACCTTGTCCCATCTGGATCACCTCTCCCTCCTCCCTCAGATGGACATGATGACCGCTCCCAGTATCCACACGTCCATCTCTCTCTCTCTCTCTCCCTCCCTCTCTCTCTCTCTCTCTCTCTCTCTCTCTCTCTCTCCTGTCCTCTCTGTCTTGCTCTCTTTCTCTGGCTGACAGGAGCCCATCTGCTGCATCTGGCGATGGTGCCGTCGGCAGGCAAACCACTGATATACACACACACACTCACGCACAAAAACCATAAGGGAGTGCTGCTTTGAGTGGCAGCTCTGCCCCACAGGGACTCTGATAAGTTCAGGCCGTGTGTGTGTGTGTGTGAGAGAGAGACAGGAGAGATAGTGCCTCAATACCTCCTGCATGTTGGAATTGCAGCGCCGTGAGGTGGTTCGTTTGCTAAAACTTTCCGTAGATGAAATTCAATCTGAGATCATACGTGCAGTATACATACACACATACCCACTCACTCACTAGACCCCCACCCCTGCCTACCCAATATATGCTCTTACATGCGCACACACACACACACACCTCCAGATGGGCCAGCCTTGCACTTTCAGCAACAAGCATTTTTATGACATTGTGTTTTTCCACGATTTAAGTCAACCTGTTCAATCTCAGCCGGCGTTCCTGTTCCTCATAACGGCACCATTTGCTCTGCTGGATGCTCCTGAGGGGTATCATACAGAAGGGGGGTATAGAACATGCATCAGCTACCCTCAGTTGAGAGTGTTGAGAGTGTTGAGAGTGTTGAGAGTGTTGAGAGTGTTGAGTGTGTTGAGTGTGTTGAGTGTGTTGAGTGTGTTGAGTGTGTTGTGAGTGTGTTGAGTGTGTTGAGAGTGTTGGGAGTGTTGAGAGTGTTGAGAGTGTTGAGAGTGTTGAGTGTGTTGAGTGTGTTGTGTGTTGAGAGTGTGAGATGTGGTGTTTTCACTCCTAATTGCTGGATTAAGGGCGTGTGTGTGTGTGTGTGTGTGTGAGATGTGGTGTTTTCACTCCTAATTGCTGGATTAAGGGCGTGTGTGTGTGTGTGTGAGTGTGTGAGATGTAGTGTTTTCACTCCTAATTGCTGGATTAAGGGCGTGTGTGTGTGTGTGTGTGTGTGTGTGTGAGATGTAGTGTTTTCACTCCTAATTGCTGGATTAAGGGCGTGTGTGTGTGTGAGTGTGAGTGTGTGAGAGTGAGCTGAATATAAAGGGTCTGTCAAGGCCACCTGTCTTTCCCAAAAAATCAATCACAGTGATTCAAGTGTTTCACAGCGAGTGACAAGACACCTGGCCTATTTGTGAGTGCCTGTGCGTGTGCGTGTGCGTGTGTGCGCGCGTGTGTGTGCCTGTGTGTGTGCGTGTGCGTGTGCGTGTGTGTGTGTTCCTCTTCATTTTCCAGGAAAGTTGACTCACTACAGGGGTGGTGTGTAATGCACAGCTAGTGGAGAGTGTTTTGTCCTGCGTGCTCACATGTGGAGCTTGCAGAGGAGTGGAGAGTGTTTTGTCCCTGCGTGCTCACATGTGGAGCTTGCAGAGGAGTGGAGAGGATGCGTCCAGCCCCGTAATGGCCCTGTAATGGGCTTCTGCATGGCCAGGGCTCTTCAGCTCATGGGCATCTTGCAAACAAAGCAGATTCACCCCACAGGCCTGCACCCACAGCCCTCACACACACACACACACACACATCCACCTCTAGCTCTCCCCACCGCCTGCAGGCCTGAATGAGCCCAGTCAAACCAGATAGGGCTGTGGAGATAGAGTGGAGAGAGAGAGAGAGAGAGAGAGAGAGAGAGAGACTCACACATGGGGTGCTTGAGATGCGGCTAGGGTGAAGGTGCGACGTTGATGTCTTTCTAAATTAGATTTTTCCTCCATCACGACAACTGTTTGTTTTTTCTCTTCTCTGGTCTCTTCACTTTTCCACTCGTGCACTCCAGCTCTGTCGATTGTCCATTCATCTCTCTTCTTTTCTCTCTCTCTCTCTAACTCTGTCTATCTTTTCATCTCACTTTCTCAATCGGCATATGTCCATATCTTTCTCAATCGGCGTATGTCCATATCTTTCTTTACATCTCTTTACCTGATTACATTTGCTGTTGAAATCACTCGTTTGAAAAGACATACATTTGTTTTGCCAAAGCTAAACACCTCTATCTTTCACCCTCTATCTCTCTATCATTCTATCTCTTTATCTCACCCTCTCTCTCTCCCTCCCTCCCTCTCTCTCTCTCTCTTCATCTTTGGCTGTAATACACGTGGGTCTAAGAAAATGTCTAGACTATTGCCATGAATCATGTCTTTCAATGGGGCAGTGAAGCCATGCTTTGATGATTGATTCAGTAACTGTATGTTAAACTTCTCTCTCTCTCTCTCTCTCTCTCTCTCTCTGTTCCCTCTCTCCAGCGGGCCTGACCCCCAGCTGGGCGAAGCGAGTGGTGACCGTGCAGAGTGGTCCGCTGGTGCGGACGGAGGGCTCGCACACCACCATCTGGTGCAACGTGACGGGCTACAAGGAGGGCATGGAGCAGGACTTTGAGTGGTCTATGTACCTGCCGTCGGTGCCCGACCGCGAGATCCGCATCGTGAGCACGGGGCAGCCCAACTACGCCTACGCCATCTTCGCACAGCGCGTCAACAGCAAGGAGATCTGGGTGGAGCGGCTGAGCGCCGACGCGGCGCTGCTGCACATCACCAAGCTGGAGGCCAAGGACCAGGGCGTGTTCGAGTGCTACACGCCCAACACCGACGGGCAGTTCCTCGGCTCCTACAGCGCCCGCACCAACCTCACCGGTGAGTCATCAGAGTGGGCGAGGGTGTGTGTGTGTGTGTGTGTGTGTTGTTAGAATCACCGCTGAGTGTCAAGAAGTTGTGAGTCATCAGAGAGCCATCAGTAGAGTGTGAGTGTGAGTGTGAGTGTGTGTGTGTGTGTGTGTGTGTGTGAGTGTGTGTGTGGCTGTTCTTCAAATCACCGCTGAGTGTCAAGATGTCGTGTTTCCATGTAAGTAATTTGCTGGTAGCACGGGTTTTCTGTTATTGAACTGACCAGTGAGTGGTGAGCTGGTGGTCATTGTATTTTTATGAAAGTAATGAACCTGGTAGGGAATGGCTTGCTGTTGTTAAATTCACTGCTGAGTTTCATGCTGCTGGTTGTTTTATTTGAAATAATATCCCTGCCTGGTGTGTAGCCTCGCAATATAAAACTCACCACTGAGTTCTTTCATGTTCATTATAATGTACCTAAATCCATTGAGTTGTGATTGAACTACATAAAGAGTGTGGTTGGGCTCTGGATTGTAAATTCACCATGTGTGGCCAACATGTTTCTTTAAACTCGATCAATTAGCTCATTAAAGTCGTAATTTCCATGACGACCTCCTCCTCCGTTTTTACCTGCAGCTGAAGTGGCTTGTCGTGTGAGGAGTCGTCGTGCTCCTGTCTCCATCTCGTCTCCGTTAGCAACGCTAACGACTCCCCTCTAATTGGTCCTCCCCCATCATTAATTAGTGGAGTCGGATTGCTTGAGTGGGTTTAATAGTTTGGACATTAGTCATCTTTTTTCTCTCCTTTCTCTCTCCCTTTTTCACTCTCTCTCTCTCTCTCTCTCTCTCTCTCTCTCTCTCTCTCTCTTTCCCTCTCTTTCCCTTTGTTCTGGGGAAAAGCTGGCGCGATGATGAAGTGAGTTGCTGTCTGGGAGCCAGTCCATCTGTGTCAGTCAGTACACACACACACACACATAAACATATACACAGACTTAGGTTGCTAAACACTTTCATATGCTTATACACAAATACACCAAAATGCGCACGCACACACACACACACACACACACACACAGACACACACACTAATCAGCTCCCTTTTGCCCCTGGTCATCAGATCATCATTAGCTGTGTGTGTGTGTTTATCAGGAGCTGGGGGATGATTAAAGCTCTTCATCAGATCATCCATCTCCCTGCTGTGCCTCTCCGAGCCCATGCGCACTGAGCTTAACTTCTCGCTCTGCCTGGCCCCATGTCTGCTCTCTGTCCCTGGCCCCATGTCTGCTCTCTGTCCCTGGGTGCACTATGTGTCCCCGTCTCTGGTCTCTGGTCCCCTGTCTCTGGCTCTCTTTTGTCCTTGTCCATTTCCTGGGTGTGTCTGGTCCCTTGTCTGTGGTGGCTTTCCTCTGGACTGCAGTGTGGAGAGGAGAAGTTGGACTGAGGTGTGTGAATGTATGAATGCTGTGGGGTTGTGTCCTAAAGTGTGGGAGAAAGTGTGTGTGTGTGTGTGTGTGTGTGTCTCTGTGAAAGAGAAAGTCTATTTGTATGCTTGTGTGTGTGTTTTTTGAGTGTGTGTGTTTCTGTGAATCTTTGTTACACACACACACACACACACACACACACACACACACACACACTAACAAAGACAGAACAGGTGCTTCTCAGTTAGTCAGCCATTTCTACTCCAGCCTGCATGCCTCTCATATTTACTATAAATACTGGGCTCCCATCCAGCACTGTGTGTGACAGCACTGTGTGTGTGCGGACATAAAATGAGGGAAGCATTTTAATATCAGCTTCCTGTGTGTGTGTGTGTGTGTATGTGTGTGTGTGTGTTTTTAAGTGTGTGCACGCGAGTCGTGACAAGGCGTGGTCCCTGGAAGCCTTTTCACACACCCCTTCCAACAACATCCCCCCCCCCCCCCCCCCCACTCCTCCCTCTCCCTCTCCTCGTCCCCCACAGAGGGCCACCTGTCCCTGGCCAGACTCTGCTCCTCCACACCCTCCCCCACCCCCAGCCCCATCCGGCAGGCCAGCCAGCGGGCACTCGACTCGCGAACCACAGGCTCCGGGCTGACCCTCTGCTCTCCACTCACCAGAGCAGAGAGGCCAGCTATAGCCCCAGCTAGCAGCGGCGCCCACGCCTACACACGCTGGACACACGCTAACACGCTGGACACATGCTGGACACACGCTAACACGCTGGACACACGCTGGACACACGCCGGACACACGCTAACACGCCGGACACACGCTGGACACACGCAAACACGCTAACATGCTGGACACTCGCTAACACGCTGGACACGCGCTAACACTCTGGACACACGCTAATAGGGCTGGGTATCGATCCAGATTTTCTGAATCGATTCGATTCCGATCCACAAGGTCACGATCCAAATCGATTCTCGATTCGATCCGATTCGATTCAATATCGATTTATTTAGGGATTTTTTTGTCAACAATAGTTTTTCTTGGTTATAAAATGACTTGAGTGGAGCATATCCCTATGTCAATGGCCTGTACTACAATACAAACTTTTCCAATAAGTGGTTATTAAGTACAATCTCCATAAATTCAATTGCTGGGTTGTCAATTTAAATTAAAATTACTTCTGCACATGAATAACTGTAACTGTTGACAGGAACTGTCTCGTGTGTGTGTGTGTATGTGTGTAAGAGGGACAGAGAGAGAGGGAGAGTCAAAGAAGTTAGGAGCAAAGAAGTTAAAGAATTCCAGGTTTTATTTAAATTCTTAAGTTCAATCATGAACAAAGTTAGTAGCCCTGTTTTGGCAATGAAATGATAACCACAAAAATGGTTGAGCAACGGTAACATTAAAATTAATTGGTTGAATAACAATACCCATGGCAGGGTTAAACAACAATGACCACATCTGGTCAAAGAAAAAAAAAACTACAACAGTAGCTCAGCAACCACAGCAAAGTGCAGGAAATTCTGCTTGACTGATAGGACCATCCTATTCTTCAGGAATTACAACATTTTTCTGGAGGAAAAGGAGCTGGTCTACATGTTGTGAAGTGAGGCAGCTCCTTTGAGCAGTAACAATATCACCAGCGGTTGAAAACACTCACTCAGATGGGACACTGGTCCCAGGTATGCAAAGGTACCGCTTTGCTAGGTCTGCCAGAAGAGGAAACTCCCCGGCATGCATGCTCCACCATGTCAGTGGATTTTGAGAAAGAGGAATAGATGTTACTTTCCTGTATCTGGTGACCTCATCCTGAGCTTTTTGAGTAGGAGTTTTCCTTAATGGTGAAGTTTCTGGTGTGTATGCTGACCCCAGTAAAGCAATCAGAGCAGATGAGTCTTTTGGCCTCTTTGGTTGAGTTGGAACAGGCACAGCCACATCAGCTGAACCATGGGAGGTGTCTTCTTGCTGTGCAGGTGTAGTTTCCTCAGCTGTCTGTTGATGTAGAAAAATATTAGAAAATAAAACCCAAATTCACCTGAATTCAATTGATTTGCTTTTCCAACACAATAAAGATAGCAAGCCTAAATATTCAAATGTACATATTTCTGCAAACTTACATCAGTTAATTGGTTCAGATGAGCAGCTTCAGAGGTCAATTTGAAGAATACAGCAGCACATGCCTCATCAGACAGGAATGGTAGAGTCTTGAAGCGTGGATCTAATGATGATGCCAGCCACAGGTCATCCTTCAGGGCTTCATATCTAAAGAGAGGAATAAATATCACTTTTACATATATTGTATGAATGCATTGTGTAACTAAACCAAGGTACTAGGCCTAAAGTTAAAGCATACAGATGGAACAGACAGCCATGCAAACACACACACTGTTATATAATTGTACAGTCTAAAATTACAGAGGTTAAATGGTTGCTCTGGGTAAGAAACTGTCAATTAATCAATCATTGACATGCCAGAGAGAAGTGTGTTTTAAGTAAAACTCCATGTATTTGTTTTAAGACATTGCAACTCAGTGCTACTAGATATGCATGTTAAATGAACATAGCTTGGATTCAAGTTGTTGTAAATCGCTGTTTTGAGCTCCTTAATCACAGAAGAGTCTTCAGCAGTACATCTCATCTGAATCAGAAGCTGGGACTGCAGTGGTGCAACCATGGACATAGTTGGAGAAGCCTCTTCAGACATAGCTAGCGTGGGTGTCTTCATTGGCCCTAGACTTTTCACCACGTCCTCTGCTGTGGTTATGTCCGTCTCTGTCAAGGTGCAGATGTCACTTTCCTTTCTGCGCACGTCAGGTGATAGCAGCGCTGCAGAGATGTCTGGTTGCTGTTCTAAGAACCGTTCCAGCATCTCTAGGGAGCTGTTCCATCGAGTAATGACATCCATCACGAGTTTATGTTGTGGCAACTGAAGAAGTTTTTGTTTCTGTTCTAGCACTTTGTTTGCTGTGGTGCTTCGGTGAAAAAATGAGACAATTCGCCTTACTCGCCCCAGTAAACGCGCGACAGCTGTAGTTTTTAGACCTGCTTGTGAAGCCAAGTTGATAAGGTGCGCAAAACACCCTATGTGGAAATGGCCCATCAGCTGTACAGCCCTGACGATGTTCGCGGCATTATCTGTTACAATTGCAGGGTCTTTGTCAGATATTTCCCACTCTTGTATCGCTTCGGTTAGCAGATCAGCAAGATTGCTAGCGGTGTGGCTCATTTCAACAGCTCTCGTCTGAAGCACGTTAGACACTAGCCTCCATTCATCGTCAATATAGTGAGACGTGATGGTGAGATATGACACGGTGTTTCTCGACGTCCAACAATCACACGTCAAAGACACTCTTTCAGCAGACCTTAGGGAATTTGCGAGGTTGTCTTTTGCTTCATCGTACATTTTTGGGATAACAGTTTCGCTTAAGTGTTTGCGAGTAGGCAGAACATATCGTGGTTCCAGTCTCTTAACGAAAAGTCGGAAGCCACTGTTTTCCACCACGCTGTACGGGCGTATGTCTTTGCTAACAAAGATGCCAACTGCCTCAGTAAGGCTCAAGGCACGTTGAGAATGAGAAGGAAATTTAACCACAAATGCCTTTTCCAGAGCAGTCTGATTAGCCCCTGACGTTCTAGCTAAAACTCCGTGGTGCCTGGATAAGTGGTTTCGGAGATTTGTGGTATTGCCACTATATTTTACCTGAATTTGGCACAGTTTGCAGATTGCATTTCTTTTATCCAGTTCCTCTCTATCTTCGTAACTTTTAAAACCGAAGTGTTTCCAAACGTCGGCCTTTAGGCCAGAAGGTGATTTTAATGGGGCAGCTTCAGCCATGCTTGGTTCGCTCTGCCTTAGGTTTCGGTTTCGCCGGTCTCACGTTTTTATAGGTCTCCTTGCGCGGTCGCGCGAAGTAGTGCCTAGACATTAGTGCCTAGCAGACAGGAAAAGATCGATCCGCAAATTTTTAATCGATATCGTATTTTTCGAACGAGAATCGATATTGAATCTTGAATCGATTTTTTGAACCCAGCCCTACACGCTAACACGCCGGACACACGCTAACACGCCGGACACACGCCGGACGCACGCTGGACTCACGCTGGACACACGCTAACACGCCGGACACACGCTGGACACACGCTAACACGCTGGACACACGCTGGACACACGCTAACACGCCATCCGATGCTGCCCTTATGGCCAGTGAATTTTTTTAAATCAAAATCAGTTGAATGCGATTTCATTTCTATAGCGTATAACCGCACACCTCTCAAGACTTGAATGCAATTTCATTTCTATAGCGTATAACCGCACACCTCTCAAGACGTTTCACAGATCCCAGCTTGAATAGAAATCTCAATCCTGGATCAATTTTATGAGATTATGATCATTAGTGAATCAGTAACTGCCCTGTGAAGGAATGAGGACCAAAAGAGGCTTCTACACAACACTGTAGTACTGCATCCATGTACTGTGCGCTATTGCAGTCTACCAGATGGATGTGAACTGTACCCAATGCCACTCAAGGCGAAGAGGCTGGCTATGCTGGTATGACCAGAGGCCCGTCCGTCTTTCCTGTCACTGTGGCCAGTGAGTCATGTGCCTGTGTTACGCCTCACAAGACATGTCCACTCTAGCACACTGAACCCATTACTCTCTCTAAAGCCATATGATGGGACTGAACATGGGCTTATTAAAGGATCTCTAAAGTCATATGATGGGACTGAACATGAGCTTGGTAAATTATCTTTAACAATGGACTTGATCCTGATCCCATTTGGGACCAAAACCAGAACCACATCCTGGAACAGGATGCTGTAATAATCTGCTGTCTGGGTTCGTTGGAACACACACCCTGTTATAGGCACATACTGAAAGTGGTGGAGGCCCCTTTGAATAAAAACACAGACTGACTGAGTGACTGACTGTGCATCTCCTAAGTAAAATAGACGTAAATGCATTGTGCCCCACTAATGACTCCTAACACTTCCTCTGTGCGGAGTCAACTGTATCCTATATCATTTTTGATTTAGCACTGCACTTAACTGTTCTTCACTATGATGTACTGGCATATGTATTACTATCATATAACGCACTCTAGCCCTGAGTCGACCCCCCGCACACACAAACACAAACACGCACACACACACAAACACACACACACACACACACACACACTCTCACGCAGTCAGAAGCGCTAGCCAGCATAAGCCCCTCTCCATCCGTCCCTGGCCTCAGTGGAGTCATGGACTTTAATAGACTTTAATGGTGTTATTCACTATAATGGGGGCGAGTGGCCCTCTATGAAAGCAGGGCGTATTACCAACCCCTTTGCATGTCCCTCTGTTGTTTACTGGTGTACTCGAGTATGCTGTTGCATGTCCCTCTGTTGTTTACTGGTGTACTCGAGTATGCTGTTGCATGTCCCTCTGTTGTTTAATGGTGTACTCGAGTATGCTGTTGCATGTCCCTCTGTTGTTTAATGGTGTACTCGAGTATGCTGTTGCATAGGCCAGGGTGGCCACATGTTCTGCTGATATGCAGTTAGCAGCACGCAGTGCTTTTTAATCCGAATGTCCCCTTTGCTCGCCTGGCAGAGGAGAAGAGGCCGAGAGAACCAAAAGGCTTTAGGTTTGATCTAATACTACAGAGGCCTGGCTTTGTAGGGACAGCCATGTTGGATGTAAGTGTGTGCTGTAAGTGTGACGTGTAAGGAACGCAAATGCAGATGCTACAGTATAGAGATGTGTAAAGAGGCGTCACCACTGGACTGATGCTACAGTATAGAGATGTGTAAAGAGGCGTCACCACTGGACTGATGCTACAGTATAGAGATGTGTAAAGAGGCGTCACCACTGGACTGATGCTACAGTATAGAGATGTGTAAAGAGGCGTCACCACTGGACTGATGCTACAGTATAGAGATGTGTAAAGAGGCGTCACCACTGGACTGATGCTACAGTATAGAGATGTGTAAAGAGGCGTCACCACTGGACTGATGCTACAGTATAGAGATGTGTAAAGAGGCGTCACCACTGGACTGATGCTACAGTATAGAGATGTGTAAAGAGGCGTCACCACTGGACTGATGCTACAGTATAGAGATGTGTAAAGAGGCGTCACCACTGGACTGATGCTACAGTATAGAGATGTGTAAAGAGGCGTCACCACTGGACTGATGCTACAGTATAGAGATGTGTAAAGAGGCGTCACCACTGGACTGATGCTACAGTATAGAGATGTGTAAAGAGGCGTCACCACTGGACTGATGCTACAGTATAGAGATGTGTAAAGAGGCGTCACCACTGGACTGATGCTACAGTATAGAGATGTGTAAAGAGGCGTCACCACTGGACAGATGCTACAGTATAGAGATGTGTAAAGAGGCGTCACCACTGGACTGATGCTACAGTATAGAGATGTGTAAAGAGGCGTCACCACTGGACAGATGCTACAGTATAGAGATGTGTAAAGAGGCGTCACCACTGGACTGATGCTACAGTATAGAGATGTGTAAAGAGGCGTCACCACTGGACTGATGCTACAGTATAGAGATGTGTAAAGAGGCGTCACCACTGGACTGGCTAGAGTGTGGGGCAGTGTGCTGTCTGAGGGCTATTAGTGTGGGCTGGACTTTGGCCTCTATGAGAACAGGTGTGTGTGTGTGTGTGTGTGTGTGTGTGTGTGTGTGTTGACTTGGTGTCCAGCATTGTTGATCTCTGACCTGCGCTGATTTCCTTGTGTGGTGCATCTGTCACCTGGCTGACCCCATCACCCGTTCACACACTCACTCACACTCTCTCTCTCTCTCTCTCTCTCTCTCTCTCTCTCTTTCTCTTTCCCTCTCCTTCACTCTCTCTCTCTCTCTCTTCATTCCCACACTTTCCTCACTTCCCACGGAGTGTCTGCACAACTGTTCAGCATGGGAATGCCACCCCCGACAACCCCCCCCCCCCCCCCACACACACACACACACACACATACTGCGATAGATAGATAGATAGATACTTTATTGATCCTCAAGGGGAAATTCAAGGGTCTCAGTAGCATACAGACATAACACACAACATGCACTTACAACAGAAATGGTAAACATTAGTATAAGTATAAACATATAACTAAACTCAACTGTACAATAAAGTCAGTAGAAGATAAGATAAGAATCTAACAAACTAAAAACTAAATACACTATATAAGTTAAATTAAGAAAGTCCAATGTGCTTGAGGGTGATCAAGCATAAGACGCTTGTAGTGACAGGGCCAGGACTGGTGAGGTGCTAAAGGGAGTGAGTGTCATGGTGAAGGTGCAAACAGTAGTCCAACCATATTCCTTAGTTATGTGTGCCT
>NC_055958.1:1169967-1172467 GCF_018492685.1 Alosa sapidissima | reverse complement strand
CGTAAGACGCGTCCGACAGCATATCATTGGCAGGCCCCCTTTAGTGACATCCGCTCTTTGAAAGCCTGATGTGGCAGTACTCTGGAACCCTTCTTACATTAGGCCATCCTTAAAAATATTTTTGTTTGCAGTAACAGCCAAAAAAAAATAAAAATGGGTCAGTAGGTAGGTCAATATTTTTTTTTTCAAGATTCAAAGTAAAAGAAAAAAGTACAATTTTGGTCATGGTGTTTACGTAGGAATGAATTTACACAAATGTGCATATCGTGACGTAACTGACTGGGTCTTCAACCCGTGCCTTCAGGCGCACCATTGCAAACCTCATTCTGATGCAGGTTATATAGACCAGCCTTTCTCAAACTTCTTTGACCTGAGGCCCGGTCATGGCAGACTTTTGGGTCATAAGGCTCATCTACATGTACCCAGAAAGAAGGCTACAATAGCTCTTGGCCACGTTATATTGAAATTTGACTATACAATACTCAATGCTATACAGTGTATTATACAGTCTCTGCTCTGTTTCTAAGGAAGTTCTAAAAAACAACGTCGTTCTATTAAGTTTCGTTAAATAAATAAATAGCCTTCCAACAGGTTGAAGCGGAGCTTTGATACCAACGTTATCGATTAGTTTCAGTTCCTCTCGCGCAGACGCGCATTGAATGAATGCTCATACCACCACTTAATTGTAGGGCTCCATGTTTAATGACATCGATAGCAGAAACGTTTGTTTTCTTTTTTCGTCGATCCGCGGTTTCTTGATCAACTGCGCAGCAAATTATCAGATGAAGCACCGGTCCTAATTTCACTCCACGACTCCGCGGACCAGCAGTCTCCATGTTGCGGACCCATATTTTGAGAAATGCTGAATAGACCACAACCAATTTCAATACTCCGACACGGTCACCGTTAGACTAGGGGGAGAAGGGATGAGAAAAGATCTGGCCAGTTCTTCCAGAACTTCGTGCCAAGTAAAAGCGTTATCAGTTTGTGTGAATGAAACGAAGCGTAGGCCATAGTGTGACATGCGTAAAACCAATGGTGTAGAGATGACGCCACAGGTTTTTTTTAAGTGAGCCACGTTTGCATGTAGGCAATTTATATTCACAATACTTGGGCCTACTAAAAGAAATATTATTTTATTGCGTTTGTATTGGTTGTTTAGAGTAAAAAAAACAATCGGTCGGTATTAACGCAAGTTTACAACCGGCAAGTCGGTCGGACTAAAAGGGGAAAAAAATAAATATTTGGGTCGGTTCTAAATTGACAGGGTCGGTCGGGTTACGGCAAACGAAAATATTTTTAAGGATGGCCTTATTCTAGAAGTTTCCAGGAGATATGCACGCTTGACCCCACTCCTGCCCACCAACTCCCCACCCTGCCTGTGTTTTTCTCTCTGTCTTTATCACACAGACACACACACACACACACACACATACAGTATACCATATACACACACTCACATACATACAGAGTGAGAGTTGAGATAAAGTGTCCCAGAGGGAGGGTGGGAATCACTCTAAAGTCCAGTAGTGAATCAGAGTGCTCTGATGTGCTAATCCAGGGTGGACGGTGATGAGGTAGCGTGGGGTCTGCTGTACACCAGTTCAGAGTGATATGGATGTTTTGATATGTGTTGGGCCTTCTACACCAGTTCAGCGTGATCTGGACTGGGTCATTGTTCTCATCCCATGAGACTGTGTTAGAGTGCTATGGAGTAGTTTGCTGTTCTGGTTCAGATTGATGTTTTGTGGGGTCACTGCATTGGTCCTTTGGTTCAGGATGAAATGGAATGGGTCACTAATCGGTCCAGGGCTGGAGGTTGTTTACTTGCGTCGTCGTGTGTTTACCAAACCCCAGCCTCACCTCAGCAGTCAGCTCAGTACAGCACAGCGCAACTCAGCTCACGAGCCAACTCAAACAGCACTCGGGGGGGGGGGGGGGGGGTGAACAGTAAAGGGAGGGACATTTTGATGTGTGTGTGTTGCACTTCTTTCCCTCTCTCTCGTGGTTCTATCCCAGTCCCCTCACCTGTATACTTCAGACACTCGCCCTGGACACTGGTGGCTGTGTGTGTGTGTGAGTGAGTAAGGAAGAAACAGCTATGCAAAATTTAGTTTGTGTGTGTGTGCACTTGCATGTGTAGAGGAAGATAGAGAATGTATGAGTGAGCCAAGAGGAAACAGCAATGGAATATTTAGACTGTGTGTGTGTGTGTGTGTGTGTGTGTGTGTGTATAGTCATACACATGAGAGTCAGAGATACACAGAGATGACAAACAGGCTTTTTGTAGCTGGATTCTGGGGAGTACGCAAGATGCAAAGGGGGAGAATTACATCTGACGTGCAGAGAGGTGTGTGTGTGTGTGTGTGTGTGTGTGTGTGTGTGTGTGTGTGTGAGCTACTCAGGTCTGATTTATGCCAGGAAGGTGGTTAGGATGGGGTGGGGGTGGTAACGTAATACCTGCCTCTCTGCGGGAGTCATCTTTTGGCTGCACACCTGG
>NC_055958.1:1152479-1162267 GCF_018492685.1 Alosa sapidissima | reverse complement strand
GATATTGGCATGCAAACACACACACACACACACACACACACACACACACACACACACACACACACACACACAGAGAGAGGGAGAACAGATATATGTGGACACATGCACATAAACATACAATGAAAATGTATTAGTCAATAACATACATGCGCACACATGCACACATACACACATAAAGAAACAGGAAAATTCCATTGTTTATTCCAACAGCCCCCCTCCAACACACACACACACACACACACACAGACAGGTTGTGCGTGATCTCCCTGGAGGTGTATGTGGCGTATGGAAGTGCGTTGAAGTGTGGCTAACACTGTGGGTCTGTGCACGCCTCCAAATCAATATGGCCTCCTTCTCCCTGGAGTTAGTAAAGACATTACCATTTCGCCCGTCTCATTAAAATGCTAATCATTCCTCTCATTAACCACAATTGATTTTTAAAAAAAATTTTTTTAGTTAAAATGTCTAATGCAATTTTTTTACACACTTCACCTGAAGGAACTCCCAGACTACTACCTTGCTAGTGTGTTTTTTCCTCCATGCCTTTCCTGGACACGAGGAAGAGAAAGAGTGGAAGAGGAGGAGGATTAAATTAGATGGAGAAAGAAAGATAAGAAAGAGTGGAAGAGGAGGAGAAGAAAGCGCACTAAGGCAATGCAGCCACCGCCGCAGGAACTCGTGGGCTGCTCTTAGCGTTGAATAAGCGGGACAATGGGGCCTTAAATCAGCCTTTATCTACCCCAACGTGGCTGCCCTCCCAAGGATCCCTGTGGGAAGAAAGGGAGGGAGGGAGAGAGAGAGAGAAGGAGAGAGAGAGACCCCCATCATTTAGTCTCTGAGGGCTGGGTTGTCTCTGGGGGCTGGGTTGTCTCTGGGGGCTGGGTTGTCTCTGATGGCTGGGTTGTCTCTGAGGGCTGGGTTGTCGCTCCACAGACCAGAGCGGAACAGAGCGGAGGATGGATCACTGGGCTCGGCCGATGTGTTCAGTAAACACACATAAATAAATACATAAATAAATAAATATGTGCATAGACAGAAAGAGATAGAAAATGCGCGCACACACACACACACGGGAGCACGCACACACTTCGGGTTTGGTGTTGTGTGGGATGATGGGTCGGGATAATAATGGACAGGCACGGCAAACGTATGCCACCACCTGTGCACACTCACACGGGCAGTGCCCAGTGCCAAGCGAGACAAAGACAGGCAGCCGGACAGAGACAGAGTGGAGAGTAGGGCTCTAGCCCTGCCCCCTTCTGCCAGCGCTGGCCCACCCAGAGACGCCCAGGCTGGGCAGTTACATCTGCTGCCGCGCACACACACACACACACACACACACACAGGGCACAATTGGGGCTCTAGCCTGCCATCCAGCTGGCACACCACCTGATGCCCTCCCAACCCCACCCGTCTACCCCCCGGGCACTGCCTGAGGCGTTGGCCCAGCGGCTCTGCAAGCTCTGTCTGCTGGGCACCGTGTGCTGCTCAGACGCCCGGAGCCCACGGCTGCTGCCCCCACTGCTGACTCTGCAGTTCCCACTCTCCACTCACTCTCTGGAAAGTTCTCCGCTTTTCTCCTCCCTCATAATAACTTTGGTCTCATGCCTCTCTCTTTCTCTCTCTCTCTTTCTCTCTCTCTCTCTCTCTCTCTCTCTCTCTCTCTCTCTCTCTCTCTCTCTTTCTCTCTCTCTCTTGTCCAGTTGCTGTAAAGATGCCCTGCCCTCCTTTGGTTCTCTGTCTGCCAAATCTGATTCCCTCTCTTTATTCCCATCTTCCTCATCCTCCATTTTGCTCTCTGCATTTCTTCTCAATCTTTCTCTCTCTCTTTCTCTTCCTCTCAGGGTATTGATATGGCATCCCTGATTAAATCTCAGCTCCAAATACAATAGTGACGTTGTAGACGTTGGTGCCGGTGCCATGGGAACGTGGCTTAATGACCAAGGGGTGTCATTTACTTTAGTTTTTTAATTTGGTGTAAAATACAGATTTTCTACCAGTATTATTTCAATGGTTCTCGGGTGAGGTTTAAAATAAAGGGCTTTAAAAGTCTACAAGTATACAATTTTACCAAATTTCTCTCTCTTTCTCTCTTTCTCTCTTTCTCTCTCTCTCTCTCTCCCCTGCTCTCTCTCTGCCCTGCTCTCATTCCATGGCTCTATCTGTCCTGTCCTATCTGATCTGGCCTGTATGACTGATCTTGAACGGCACTGACGCCTGCTTCTTCTGGTTCAATTCTCACTCTCTCTCTGTGTCTCTCTCTCTTGTGTGTGTGTGTGTGTGTGTGTGTGTGTGTGTAACTGGCTCCTGTTGGACAGCTGCCTTATGGTTGTGTTAGTGTCGGCTTGGCGGCCTTACTGGAAGCTTCACCAGGTGGTCTCGGCAACCAAGATCACTCACACACACACACACTCACACACACTCACACACACACTGATATCTGTATCAGAGGGATCCCAGGTGGCTAGGGGGGGCTAGCAGTGGATAGCCGAATCACAGTGTGACCGCCTGCTGCATAGCGCAGCCTGAGATGGAGGTGCCTCTATCCAACGAGCTCAGTTTCATTCATATTCATGTCATGTACATTCTGCCAACATGTATTTACACACACACACACACACACCACATTTACACATACACACCACACACACACAAATGCACACATACATACTGTATATACACCATCTGGGGTAAGTCGAACCCTGTCAGTGTTTTTCATCTGAAGAAACAATATTGGGCACAGTCAGCAGACATAAATGCATAATAAATGCTCTCACATATGGGCAATGAAATATGCATGTGTACATTCAGACCCAGCTGTTTACTCACATGGACACAATGAAACCCATCCCTGGGTAGTGTACTCTCAGCTCATGCATATACAACTCACATACATGCAGTTATGGCCCATCCACATATACACAGCTCACATACATGCAGTTATGGCCCATCCACATATACACAGGCTCAGACATGCACAACAAACACACACCCACGCACACAAGGGACACACTGAACACATTCACACACAAGCACTTCAGCTACAGAGGTACAACACACACACACACACACACAAAGGACGCTCTCCACCCACCCGGCCCACCTTGCTGCTGCGTGGTCAGATGGCGCGGGCGATAAGTGGCGCTGTCCTGTGGTCAGATGACGCGGGCGATAAGTGGCGCTGTCCTGTGGTCAGATGGCGCGGGCTATGAGAGTATGATGGGGATATAGATGGAGATTGGGAGATGGATAGATAGATAGATGGAGTGAGTGAGCTAGGCAGTGTTAAATATAGGAACATACTGTACATGTGGAGAGATGGAGGGGGAGAGGGGGAGAGGGGGGCAATAAAGGGAAGGAAGGAAGGATGGAGTGAAGGACCAAAAAAGCAATAGAGACAAAATAAGATTTGAGAGATAAAGAGGGAGTTATTCATAGATGGATGGATAGACAGAGCGAGAGGGGAGAGATGGATGGATAGATGGCCCTGGAGGTGTGAGAAAAGAGGGATGAGGAGACAAACGAGGGCACGGCAGGCCCTGCAGTCCTGAAGACATGGGGGGGCCGCGCCTCTTGTTTTTTAATACATATTTCTCAAAATATTTTTTTTGAGCTCCTGGGTTCAGCAACGCCTCAGCCTGAGCTGATCAAAGCAACCAGTCCACTCTCTGTGCAGATGTGGGAGTGATAACGTGGCAGGGGGCGAGTAGAGCTCTAGCTGGAGGTTGTTTCTTCACCCACTCCTGTTCTAGCGTCTTGTCTTTTCATGTGAAGCCCAGCTCCCCTTAGCAAGGCCTTCTAAACAGCAGAGCTCTGCTGAAAGCCCGCTGGGTCAATCCTTCACAGAAGAGCCTGTAGCACTGGGAACACTGCTGGTAAAGGCATCCTAAGCTAGGGGAGTGTGTGTCAATGTGAGGACACAACTTTAGACATATTGCTATTTTCCTGCTTTTTTAAGAAGAGAAAACATGAGAGTGGGGGGGGTTTAGTTCCTGGTGTGTGAGACGAGTGTGTACAGGAGAGAGATGGTGGGGTTGTGAGCTGCTGACTCTGTTTGAACAGACCGAATCAAAATAAATTACGGAGAAAGTGCATCAAAGGGCCGTCCGCGGCCGTCTTTTCTTTATGCTAATGCGCAAACTGGCCTCGGGTCGCGGGTTAGCGCTGGTGTTAGCGCTAGGCTAGCTGATTAGCTGCAGCAGCACATAACTGATTGCCTCTCACTCTCTCTTTCTCTCTACAGCAGGGCAGGGAGATCACGAGGAGAAAGGGAGTCAGAGACGACATGACAAAAGAAAGCGAATGAGAAAGATGGTAGAGCAAATAAGAGAGAGAAGAGAAGGAGGGGAAGAAGAGGAGAGTGAAGAGAGAGAGAGAAGAGAAGGAGGGGAAGAAGAGGAGAGTGAAGAGAGAGAGAGAAGAGAAGGAGGGGAAGAAGAGGAGAGTGAAGAGAGAGAGAAGAGAAGGAGGGGAAGAAGAGGAGAGTGAAGAGAGAGAGAAGAGAAGGAGGGGAAGAAGAGGAGAGTGAAGAGAGAGAGAGAAGAGAAGGAGGGGAAGAAGAGGAGAGTGAAGAGAGAGAGAAGAGCAAAAATGATGTAGGGGAAAAGCAAGGGAAGATGAAGAGAAGGATAGATTGAGGAAGGGAGGGAATGAGGGAGGGATAAAAACGAGAGCAAGAGTGATGATGGGAGAGTGCCAGAGTGGAGAGATGAAGAGACGGGTCTTAGTGGAGACTCTGCTGGTAATCACTTCTTACCGCGTGTCTCCCGGCTTCTGCTGAGGCTCTTTCTTCCTCCCTCCATCCCTTCCTCGCTCCCTCTCTCTCTCTCTCTCTATCGCTCCTCTCTGTCGTCCACTTGCTTTCTGCGGATTCAAGTACAGCAGTGACAGGCAGCCACGGAGGGCCTCACAGTGCAGCTCGCTCACAAGGCCCTCTAGGGGCCAGGAAGGTTGGGGGAGGGGGGGGGGGGGGGGATATAGATGAGAGAGGAAGAACAAAGACCGAATAGAGACAAAGTGAGTTGGATTGAATTGATAGTCGAATAGATAGATGGATAGACCATTATTACTGTTATTATTTATGTTTAATTAAATATAGAAATTTAATTGACATCTATTACATCTATGTAGCTATTACCATTTGCAAACTGTGTTTATAGCTGTAAGATTATAGTATTAGTACTTTATCTACTGTATCTGAGGATGTATCTTTCAGCAGCTTAAGAATTTCTGCTTCTCCAAATGTAGCCATCATGGTGTAATTGGGTGAAGAAGAGTATGTAAAGCCATGAAAGGGACATTAGAACGGGCAGTCACAGGACAGGACCATGGCGTGATGCTGGAGAAATCCATAATGAGAAGGGCTGAGATAAATGGAGTGACCGCAAGGTGGACCAGGTGCTCATTTAGTCTGTTTGTTTTTCTCATCTCCATTGTAAAGTCTCTGATCTCCATCACTGACTGTCTGTTCAATTCAGCTTCATTGGCCTTACTCAACAATGCTGTTCTTGCACAATCCTGCACGTCTCTTTCAATGTCTCTTACAATGTCTCCCTCTCTCTCTCCCTCTCTCTATCCCCTCTCTCTCTCCCTCTCTCTCTCCCTCTCTCTATCCCCTCTCTCTCTCCCTCTCTCTCTCCCCTCTCTATCTCCCTCTCCTTTCACCTCTTCTCCTCAAACTCACCTCATTTATTTCTTCTATTTTCCATTCCGGCCTTTTCTTTCTGTTTTTCTGTGTCCTACCTCATTGAGTCTCATTCCCTCCTTCCCTTTCTTACCTTTTCTCTCTCTCCCTCTGTGTTTACTCTCTCTCACTCTTTCTTTCTCGCTCTCTCTCTTTCTCTCTCGCTCATGCGTTATTTTCTTTTGTTCAGTCCCCCTCTCTCTGTTCTTTGTTCTCTCTGTGTCTCTGCGAGACTGTGTCTCTTGTCTGTCTTGCTGATCTACTGTAGCCTTTATAATGACTCTGCAGCCCTAATTATGGAAATGAAAGACAGACGCTAGACTGAGCCGTATCACAGATGCAGCAACCTGATAACCAGTCCAAACTGTATTTACTGGCAGAGTTAAGAATGTAAGAAGTCTTCATGGTTTTGTGTCTGTTTATTATTTCTTTTGTGTGTGAGTGTGAGTGTTTACCTGTGTGGCATCATCCCTGCTTGTTGATCTGATTGGCCTTGAATTGTTTGGAGTTGCCCAACTTTGCTGCTTATCTTTGGCTGGGATTTTGGAGTGGAGCTTGAGTGGGTGGATGGGGGGGTAGAACAGAGGCATTACTAATGAGCTCATCCCTTTAATCCGATTACAGGAAGCTCATACCCCCTGCATCCCATTACACTTCCACTTTAATGATGGGGGAGGGGTGTTGGAGTATGAGGTGGGTCTGGGTTTTGAGGGCCACGAGGGCCACGAGGGCCAAGGGGAAGATTAGCCTAGCGATAGATAGCACCAGTTAATGCAGCCCTGTACAGGCTTAATCCTGACATCCCCACCCCTACCCTGGCCTCATCCCACATGAACAGTGGAGGCCAAGCAGCCACCATCCAGCACTGCTGCTGGCGCCACACCTCCACAGTCCCTGGAACATTATCTTAACGCTAGGGCATTAGCTTAGCATAGCAGCACCTCCACAGTCCCTGGAACATTATCTTAACGCTAGGGCATTAGCTTAGCATAGCAGCACCTCCACACTCTCTGGAACATTATCTTAACGCTAGGGCATTAGCTTAGCATAGCAGCACCTCCACAGTCCCTGGAACATTATCTTAACGCTAGGGCATTAGCTTAGCATAGCAGCACCTCCACAGTCTCTGGAACATTATCTTAACGCTAGGGCATTAGCTTAGCATAGCAGCACCTCCACAGTCTCTGGAACATTATCTTAACGCTAGGGCATTAGCTTAGCATAGCAGCACCTCCACAGTCTCTGGAACATTATCTTAACGCTAGGGCATTAGCTTAGCATAGCAGCACCTCCACAGTCCCTGGAACATTATCTTAACGCTAGGGCATTAGCTTAGCAGCAGTGCCATTAGGGAACTCAAGTTTTGGGCATATATATATATATATAGCTGCCCAGTGAAGAGTAACGAGCAGCTGGCTAAATCTTTAGAAGCCCAGCAATTTCTCAAGCATGACTGTCGACGTGACAAAAACTGACAGCATCAGCTTTTAGCCGGAACTTACATAATTTGATTGTGTGTAAAGCGTCTCCAAAAGGTAGGTTTTTAACCGGAACAGAAGGGATGGTGTTGCATAGCTTCTTCATAAGTGTGTTCTACCCAGAACAGGAGAGATGGTGTGTGTATAAGATAAAGGCTGGTGTGTGTGTAGATGATCTGTCAGTTATGTGTCTTATGTGTTTTGCTGTGGTTTGATGCGTGTCCTAGAGTGATCCCCCCCAGTCCCAGACGGCTCCTCTGCGCCGCTCTCTTGAGGTGTCTCGGTGGGGTTTTATGTGGCATGTCAGATTCCAGCTGAAGCAGCCTTTGATGCTCTCCCTGCACTCTGTTTTATTTCTTTCATTTGATTTCTTTATTTTATTATTTTATTTATTTATTTATTATTGCTGCTGTTGCTGCTAGTTTAGCCTCTGACACGTCTTCAGCAGGATCTGCCTCTCACATTCTCCTCCCACATCTCTACCTCTCCTCATCCCCGCTCCATTAAATCTCTCTCACACATTCACTCTCACTCTTTCTCTCTCTCCTCGGCATCTCTCTGTTTCTCGCTCCCTCGCTTTCTCACTCTCTCTCTTGATCTTTGTCGTCTGTGCGAATAAACAGTGTCATTCTCAATCTCTCTCTCTCTCTCCTTCTCTCTCTGTCTCTCTCTCTCTCTCTTACACAGGAAGAAGGCTGTTTCTCTCTCTCTCTCTCTCTCTCTCTCCCCTCTGTGAGGAGGCAGCGTCTCACGTTAAATCTCTCCTCTATGAAGTGCTAAATCTCACACTTACAAGTGCTTTCCTTCCTTTATTTCTTTCCTCTCTCATGTTCTCGCTCTCTTGCTCTCTCAATCTCTCTCCCTCAACAATATTCAGTGACAAATCGGTTTTGTTTCTTTGTTACCTTCAACAATATGAAACAATATAGTATGAATGTGGTATCATATAACTGTCAGTCAATCCTTTAATGCTTACTTCCCATTACCATCCATTAACATACTTCTCTGTGACACACACACACACACACACACACACACACACACACACACACACACACACACACACACACAAATGTAGATGATCCTCCTGCAAACACAGCCTCTGTGGTAATATTGCAAGCTGTTGACACAAGCTTTGCAACATTATTTGCTTGGTTGGTTATATTGACCGTGTCATCTCCAGGTTAAAATTGGCTGGGTATGCCTTCATCCTTCATACCTTCCCCCATAACTTAGCCTGGGTGAACCCAATCGAACCTGTCAGGAAATTTGCACTGCAGGTCCGTCTGGAGACCCTTTCATTGACCCTCCCAATTTCCTAATCACCAATAACGTTGGAACCAGTCCCAACCGCTTATCCGGTAGCAGTACAGTGAGCAGTGTGTTCAACACAACTAATGGCAGTTGTGTTGTGGCGTTAGCCTGCCATCCTGAGCCCAAAGGGAGCACTGAGACTGAACTGGCCTCTGTGGGCAGATGTTCTCAGATAGGGAGGTCGGTTGGTTTGATCTCTATAGGGTTAATGCTCTGCATAAACTGGACCCTCTTGTAGGGGTTCTGGTGACTGCTTCTCTCTACTCTACTTGCAGACAAATCACACACACACACACACACACACACACACACACACAAACTCATTCACACACACACAAACTCATTCACACACACACACACACACACACACACACACACACACACACACACACACACACACACACACACACACACACACACACTCCCCGCTCCTCTCTGCAGTCAAGTCGCTCCTTCAGAGCGGACACCTGGGGCGTATGCCTTGGCGTGACAGCGGATCTGTATTCAGATGGCGCGCGGCGCTTCCTGGTCGCGGTTAAGCTCCTCGGCTCTTTTGTCTCGGCCGTGACAAAGGCAGTTGCGCTCGCAGCCCTCACCATTGTCATGCCGATGAGGTTGATTGAGGCTGTCTGAGGCCCAGGCTCCTGGGGGAAACCCTGTGGCTGTGGGAGTAATTAGACACTCTTCAGTCACTGCCATCTCTCTCTCTCTCTCTCTCTCTCTCTCTCTCTCTCTCTCTCTCTCTCTCTCTCTCTCTCTCTCTCTCATTCTGTTTCTCTCTCTCTCTCTCTCTCTCTCTCTCATTCTGTTTCTCTCTCTCTCTTTTTGTCACTCTCCCTTTTTGCTTTGTGTTCGTAGGCAGCAGCTGTCTCTGTAAGGGGTTGACATTGGGTGTGGCTCTCGGGGTGGAGGGGTCTTGTGTTTGTGGGAGGAGGCTGAGGTGGTTAAGGGGGTTGGGGCTAGTTTAGCCCCACCCATGCCAACCCTGGGAGCGTCTGTGGGCCATTGTTAAGGTCAACCACCGCCTCACAAAAGAAGAATGAACCCATTGTGACATCACTGTTCGTCAAAAGTTTCTGTTGAATTGTTTAGCCATTATAACATCACGGTCAGACAGAAGTTTTGGTTGAATCATATAGCCAATATGACATCACTGCAGATTCTGTTAAGTCTGTTACCCTTGTGACAGCTTTTTCGGTTTTGGTAGACTGTGACAATGGTTGTAGAGTCACACACATTTGTGGTTTCACATATCAGACCAGTTGATGCAATTAAATGCGTTTGACTAACTATTGTACAGTTTGTCATTGTGA
>NC_055958.1:1144979-1147479 GCF_018492685.1 Alosa sapidissima | reverse complement strand
AGTGAAATGGCAGTGTGAGTAGGTGGCATTAGTCATGGCGGCTGTCTGGCTCATCAGCTAATAACTTTAATCAGCTGATTAGAGCGGACACTGGCCCACTCAGTCACCCAACCCTGGACACGGGACACACAAACAGACCACAGCTATCTGTGTCAAACCACCAGCGCACGCACAGAGGGGACGCGAGGAGGAGGAGGAGTAGGAGGAAGAGCAGGAGTAGAGCAGTAGATGTGATTGGCTGCCCAGCTGACTGTCTGGTCAGGTGTGCGGTCAGATCTCCCTTTGATGGATATGTCTGATCCATCTGAAAATGTGTGTGTGAGATGAGCTGCACAGAGATCACCACGACAGTGATGGCTACAAGGCACCCATGGGTGTGTGTGTGTGTGTGTGTGTGTGTGTGTGTGTGTGTGTCAGAACAAGTTCATCTGTCAATACATACTAAGGAGGGAGAAACAGAAAGGCTGTGTTGTACAGCTGTGTGCCTGTGAGTGAATATGTGAGCTCAGCTGGTCTGTGTGTGTGTAGCCCACCCCCCTCTCTTGCCTGTTTTTATGGTCCCTTGAAGAAAGTGTTTGTTGGCCCTGGAGGCCTCGGTGGTCCATAACTCTTCCCCAGGTTGGGAGTCCTCATGTGGGGGAGAGGGGACCGGTGGCCTCCCCTCCTGCCCTGCTCTCTAGTTAAGACAAACCACAGCACCCTGGCCCACTGCAGAGAGATTTAAGGTTGAGTTGTGATGCTCTTTGTTACTGAATGTTTATTTTTTATCCACATCCTCCATCTCCTCTTACATCGTGTGTGTGTGTGTGCAGTATTTCTCACAGAATTAAATTCTATTTGTGGTGGTAGGTGACAGGGGGATTTCACAGTTTTGAACAAATATGTGCAACGTGGTTATGATGCTAACGCATTTAATCACGATTTAGCCAGTCGTCTTCTATGCCAACAACAATCCTTGCAGGATTTTTAGTGTTTTCTTTAAACGTGCATGCAGGTTTGTTGAGGGACAGAGACTCAAGGAGAGGCTGTGCAAAGGTTCACATAGCTAATCGATAGAAAATCATTGTGTGGTGGTCAGTGTTGATATTGTGGTGGGCCGCCACAAATAAGTCAATGTATGGGAAACACTGGTGTGTGTGAGTGTGTGAGTGTGTGTGTGTGTGTGTGTGTGTGTAACTACGTCTAAGCTGGCGTAGTGACCATGGCCGGCCAGGGCTCATTTCGGTTTGTGTCCAGTTTCCAAGCCGCAGAGGATCACTGTCAGCTTGATGTCAGTGCAAAGGATGTTATAGGGAAACAGCTAGCATGGCTCATTCGCTTGATCTCTCTCTCTCTCTCTCTCTCTCTCTCTCTCTATCTACCCCCCCCCCCCCCCCCCACACACACACACACTTGATCCCTCTGCAGCTGTAAACAGAGGGAAAAGTAAGGGAAGGTATGTCTCTCTCTCTCTCTCTCTCTCTCTCTCTCTCTCCCTCTCTCTCTCTCTCTCAGAGGGAAAAGTAAGGGAAGGTATGTCTCTCTCTCTCTCCCTCTCTCTCTCTCTCTCTCTCAGAGGGAAAAGTAAGGGAAGGTATGTCTCTCTCCCTCTCTCTCTCTCTCTCTCTCTCTCAGAGGGAAAAGTAAGGGAAGGTATGTCTCTCTCTCTCTCTCTCTCTCTCTCTCTCTCTCTCTCTCTCTCTCTCTCTCCCTCTCTCTCTCTCTCTCAGAGGGAAAAGTAAGGGAAGGTATGTCTCTCTCTCTCTCTCTCTCTCTCTCTCTCTCCCTCTCTCTCTCTCTCTCAGAGGGAAAAGTAAGGGAAGGTATGTCTCTCTCTCTCTCTCTCTCTCTCTCTCTCTCTCTCTCTCTCTCTCTCTCTCCCTCTCTCTCTCTCTCTCAGAGGGAAAAGTAAGGGAAGGTATGTCTCTCTCTCTCTCTCTCTCTCTCTCTCTCTCCCTCTCTCTCTCTCTCTCAGAGGGAAAAGTAAGGGAAGGTATGTCTCTCTCTCTCTCCCTCTCTCTCTCTCTCTCTCTCTCAGAGGGAAAAGTAAGGGAAGGTATGTCTCTCT
Source organism: Alosa sapidissima (assembly GCF_018492685.1). NCBI lineage: Eukaryota > Metazoa > Chordata > Actinopteri > Clupeiformes > Clupeidae > Alosa > Alosa sapidissima. Next base: position 1,145,432 of record NC_055958.1, on the reverse strand, counting down.
CCCTCTCTCTCTCTCTCTCTCTCTCAGAGGGAAAAGTAAGGGAAGGTATGTCTCTCTCTCTCTCTCTCTCTCTCTCTCTCTCTCTCTCTCTCTCCCTCTCTCTCTCTCTCTCAGAGGGAAAAGTAAGGGAAGGTATGTCTCCTCTAACTCCCTCCATCTTCTACTCTCCTGGCCTCTATCTTTTCTTTTTTTTTTTTAATCTGTCTCACTGTGATCGTCAGCCAATCCCCTGTTCACCTCCTTTCTTTCAGTTGTTATATTGCTCTTGCTCTCTCTTTCTCCTTCTCTTTCTCTCTCTCGCTGTCTCTCTGTGTCTGTCTATCTTTAGCACAGGCAGGCCGTTAGTCCCAGCAGCTCACAGACAACTGAGAGAGAGAGAGAGAGAGATGGGAAGAGGAAGAAAAAAGTGAGAGAGCAGAGGGAATAAAGTGTAAATTGGGTGACTGGCCCGCT
>NC_055958.1:1120020-1144779 GCF_018492685.1 Alosa sapidissima | reverse complement strand
CGGCAATTCACCTTGAAGTTGGATTAAAACAAAATGCGCTCCTCCGGCCAGAGACCCAGGAGATCATGCCGAAAATGTACTGAGCTAGAACAGAGGATTTCTACTTTGGAATCAAAGATGCATGCCCTTCCATCAACGACAGATGAACTACGAGAGGCATCTCATGAAGTGAGTACAGCAACTACTGGAAATGCAGAGAATGTAACCCAGCAGTCTAATATCACTGCTAATAGAGCAGATGAATGCATCGACCTCACAAAGGGAAATGTGAGTACAGAGCCTTGGCACAGGCAAGGTGCCAGACCAAAAAACAAAAAACGTAATACAAGAACTGTAATTACCTCAACACCAGTAAATTCAGATGTTAACTTCAGGCCTCGTATCAGAAATACAGACAGATCAGCAAACTACTACAGGGCTTGTGGTCCTAAGGGAAGCCCACAGCCCCTAACACTATGGAACAGATTTGAATGCCTCCGGGACGTGAGAGAGGAATTTCCCAGGGAACAGACCCAAAGCAGGCAGCGATCAAACCACAACAAAAGAAAGATGGGCACAGACAAGAAGCAGCACTCGACCCCTATTCATCCCACAACCCTCGTTCTAGGCGACTTTGCTGTGAGACATATAAATGGGGAAAGGATGATTGTATGTTGTTTCCCAAATGCTTCAGTGTCTGACACAAAAAACAAGCTTGCAGAACTGGTGTCAAAATATGCAACTATCAAGCGCATCATTGTGCATGTTGGAGCAAATGACATCTACAGAGAACAGCTGTATGTCAAAGAAGATTTCAAGGAACTTTTCTCGGCCCTATATGAGCTTGGAATACAAATTTTCATCAGTGGCCCACTCCCAGCAGAGGGAAGCTTTGTATTTTCCAGACTATTCAGTTTAAACACCTGGCTCGCAAAAACATGCTTTTCAGTTGGGATGAATTTTATTGACAATTTTAAGCTTTTTTGGAATCGCAGGGAATACTTCAGACCAAATAGCACAGAGCCGAGTTGGACTGGGGCCAAGATCTTAACCGAATACTATCACCTCTCTCTCCTGCACCCAACATTTTTTCTGCCAACCTTGAGCCGAGCCTCTGATAAGCGCTCAGTGGCCATACAGACGGAACAAGCGGATGACATCAACAACTCAGCTAAACCAAAACACTCTGCACAGGCTGAAACAGAGATATGCCCAACCTCCCCTGCTGTGGGGCCCTCTGATAACCACCCGCTAGCCTCCACTGAAATGCAGACCTTGAAGAAACATAAACAACCAGCTCAACAATGCCAAGCCATGTCCACTGGACAAGATAAGATGGGTGCTGCTAAAATGACTCAAAGTCAATCACTGGCGTCAAACTCCCTGGAATCTCAGCAAACAAATGGATGTGATGAGCATGAGGAGATAGCACCTATCAAAGCTGCTGAGAGGATATCAGAAAGGAAGGGTCATGTTGTAACACCAGTACCAATACCCCTCCCCACCTCCGTCGTCTCCTTGTCACCACAAAGACACAACAACATGGAATACACTACTGGAATACATGCTGAAAGCGGAGCGTCTGCAACAAACTTCCCAGAACCTCAGCAGGCAGATGGAGACTCTGGATCAATTTTCAACCCCAACCTCCTTGATTTCCCATCACCACCCACACCCAATCACGTCCCCACCCAATCAAACTCCCCAGGCCACACAAACCCCCCTAATCTCCCATCCCCACCCCTTCATCCCACCACCCACTCAAACTCCACAGGATCCCCTGAATACCCATCACCATCCCCACCCAAGCACATGATGTTCCCTGCAAGAATGGAGAGACTGCTACCAGTAGCCATGCAGAGTTTTACTAGCCCAAGATCATTAGCACCAAAGAAGCGAAGGGCACCTCCACCCCCTCGCCCTCCCCCTCCCCGTTTAGAAGGATCTCTTAAGCAGCAGCAACCTCTTAGTTCATTTTCTCAGCCGGCATATAGCATGGAATGTGCAGTGGAAAATACAGATGGCAGCAGCAGGGGACAATTATATGATGACTGTATTGCATGATATTCTCAGGGTCCCTGCAATATAAATGGTACTGACAGTAGTTTTGAGAACATGCCGGGACCCAGTAAGCCCATGACATTCTCTATTCCTGTATTGACAAGGAATAGAACACAAATGCATCGAGCTTATAGGGTAAACCAGTCCAATCTCCTACCCGTACCACATCAACCTCAGATTTCCCCCATGGATCATATTTCCCCAACACTTAATCTAACAAAACTAGCACTCCTAAATATCAGATCTCTTTCAAACAAATCATTCTTAATTCATGATCTAATTTGCACACACAACCTTGATTTTTTACTTTTAACTGAGACATGGTTAGATCAAGCAAACAGTGCTGCTACTCTCATCGAATCAGCTCCCCCAAACTTCAGTTTTTTGAGTGCTACCAGAGCAAATAAAAGAGGTGGGGGGATAGCCACAATTTTCAAGACGTCTTTTCAGTGCAATCAGTCGTCATTCGGTGACTTTACTTCATTTGAATATCTGTGTGCATGCATTAAGTCTTCTCCTCAGATTTTATTACTGACAATTTACAGGCCTCCAAAACATTCAGCTAAAGTTTTTCTTGAAGAGCTAGGTGAACTGCTATCAGTTGTTTGCATAGAGTATGACTGTCTTATTATATCAGGGGATCTAAACTTGCATGTGGATAATCCTGAAAACAATTATGCCAAGGAATTCATTGCACTAATCGATACTTTCTCCCTAACACAGCATGTACAGGGGCCAACACACTCTCTCGGCCATACCCTCGACCTTGTTATCACAAAGGGTCTCGATGTCTCTACAGCTGTTAAAGACCTGGCCTTATCTGATCATTTTTGCGTGTTCTTTGATGTGTCTATGTCCCCACACACTCAAAACACAGCTATGATGGTAAAAAGGAGAATCATAAATGATCAGACAAGTGCTCTCTTTGAGCAAGCACTTTCACTAAAGTCAAGTCAACTGTCAGACTCTGAAGACTTATTTGATCACTTTAATGCAAAAATGGCAAACATTATGGATGACATTGCTCCATTACAATTCAAGAAAGTTAAGGACAAACAGAAAGCACCATGGAGGCAAAATCCAGCAGTTAAACTTCTAAAAAGAGAGTGTAGGAAGACTGAAAGAAAATGGCGTAAATACAAACTTCAGATCCACTATGAAATCCATAAAGAGATGCTCCGCACATATAACTCTGAAATATGCAAAGCAAGACAGTCTTTCTTTTCTAACATTATCAATAGAAGTTCAAATAACACTCGTATTCTATTTTCAACTGTTGATAAGTTAACAAATCCCCCCTCACAATTAGCGCCTGAACTTCTCTCAACTAATAAATGCAATGAGTTTTCATCTTTTTTTAAAGGTAAAATTGACAAAATCAGACTCAACATATCTGCTCAATTACAAATTCAACAACCTGAACTTCCAGCAACAAAAAGAGGGAAACTAAACTTGATGTCAGAGTTCAGCTTGATAGACTACGAAACACTTGAAAAAACGGTACAGAATCTCAGCCCTTCCACATGTGTCTTAGACACTCTGCCTACCAATTTCTTCAAAACTGTTTTTCACCTCATAGCGGCGGATGTCCTTCAAATTGTAAATGTATCATTGCTGTCTGGCACTTTTCCTAAGTCACTGAAAACAGCTGTTGTAAAGCCACTTCTCAAGAAGAATAACCTGGATGCCTCCATGCTAAACAATTACAGGCCCATATCCAATCTACCTTTTATTGGCAAAATTATTGAAAAAGTAGTCTTTAATCAATTAACCACCTTCCTAACATCAAATGGGTATTTTGATTACTTTCAGTCTGGTTTTCGGGCAAATCACAGCACTGAAACAGCTCTCATTAAAGTTTCCAATGACATACGCCTCAACACAGATTCAGGTAAAACATCAGTCCTAGTGCTACTGGACCTTAGTGCAGCATTTGACACTGTTGATCACAATATTTTACTACACAGACTAGAACACTGGGTTGGATTTACAGGCATAGTTATCAGCTGGCTAAAATCATATCTACAAGAAAGGAGCTTCTTTGTTGCCATCGGTGACACCAGTGATGGCGCAGTCAGTGGAATCCTAATGCCATTCTAGAGGACGTCCCGCTGGCCGGATACAGTAGCGGAGAAACAGACCGCCACTGGCCTTTTGTTTTTGGATGCGCTCCGCTCACATCCGCTGCCATTAGCCGCTCAGTGGCTTCGTGGAACATGCCGTAATTTCCTATCCCTCGTTTCGCAACGTGAGGCTCCAAACAGCAGTCCCCTCTTACCGTAAACATGGCGGATAAACCAATTTTCTAAACGAGGCCAAGCTCCGCACGAGAGATGGCTTTTGGAGGTAGTGTGTGTGTTTCTGTGTGTGTGGGTGTGTATGTTTTCTTGGCCTGTTTCAACTTCACATAATCGTGGCCGGAGGGAATGACAACAGCAGAAGCGGGAAATTGAACGGAAACTGACCGATGTTCCGCACAGGAGAGGTCCAGGCTGAGTCCCGTGGATTCTTATTTTTTTCCTCTAATTACTAAAACAAAGCAACACTGTGGGTCTGTAAGAATTCAGGTTTGGAGCCCAGCCAACAGCTCAGCAATTCAACCTCCCAGTCAGAGTTCCCTCTGTACTCTGTAAACTTGTTAGCAGTGGGGAAGAGTCAGACTGCAGTGTGTTTTTTGTTGTTTTTCATTCAGAGCACAAAATTGAGATTTAATTGGACCGTTTCCCGTACCCTTGTGGAGAGAGAGGTACGGGGGAAGTGTGCGGGCATCCAAAGCAAACGAAAAGGCCAGAAATCCCACATGTAATTATGCAGAACTATCTGCTTTATTACCAGGCTCTCCGGTTGTGTGGTTATCCGGCGCGGCGCACATTCCCGCTCTGTTTCCATTAGATTACACAGTTACTCTTTCAGTCTATTGGCCTCGCATCATTTTTTCATCTTTGCAACACAAACATGCACGTGCGCACAGACACACAAACACACACACATACCCACAAGCAAACACACATACACACACACACACACACACACACACACACACACACACTAATTTCACAAAAGAAAAGCAAAATAAATACAGCAATGTGGGTATAAACATGTGAATACAAAATGAACAGTAGTAGAAATAGTAATAGTATGATGGGTAGTAGGTGTGTGTGTGTGTGTGCGTGCGCATGTCTATTAACACACTGACTCACTCACTCACTCTCTCTCTCTCCCCCTCTGTGTCCTGGTCAGACCGTGACTTCAGCATCCAGGTGACCACGGAGCGTCGGGCCTACACGGCGGGCGAGCCGCTGGAGCTACGCTGCACCATCGAGGCGCAGAAGGTTCCGGAGCGGTTCTTCTCGGTGTCGTGGGTCTTCAGCAGCTCGCCCGTAGCCGTGGTGGGCCCTGACGCCGTGCCCAACCTGGGGGCGGGCTACCTGGAGCGCGAGGCGGCCGGACTGCTGACCGTGCGCAAGGAGAGCTCCAGCGTCCACCTGCTCCGGCTGCAGCGGCTACTTCCCGACGACGCCGGCAAGTACATCTGCCGTGTGACCGAGCGCGAGAAGACACTCACCGGAGACTTCATCGACCGCAGCAAACGCTCACGCAACGTGCAGATCACCGTCAGCCCACTCAGTGAGTAGCAACTCTGTCTGTCTCTCTGTCTATGTATGTACAGTGTCTATCTATATATATATATATATATATATATATATATATATATATATATATATATATATATATATATATATATATAAGCTACTGTAAGTATGTACTGTAGCTAACACACACTCATTCTGTCTGTCTGTCTATCGGTCTATTGTTTAATCATTTAATCTATCAGTCTGTATATCTATTGTTTACTCTATCATCCTAGGGATTCATCAATCAGTCAATTCATCAATCAGTCTTCTGTCTTGTCTATCTTTTCTGACCACATATGTCTCTAAATCTGTAAACACTTTCATCTTTTTGTGTCTGCATGTCTGTCCCTCCTCTGGTGAGTTTCTCTTCACTCTTCTTTTCATCATTTGTTCATATGACCCAAAAGCTTCAATGGTTATAGAATCCAGACAGTCCCACATGCCCCAAGTCCCACATGCCCCAAGTCTCATCTCTGTGCAACCCGTCTTGCCCTTCTTAAGCCTCTACCGCCATATCCCTCCTAGGGAGGGAGAGGGAGAGGGAGAGGGAGAGGGAGAGGGAGAGGGAGAGAGAGAGAGAGAGAGAGAGAGAGAGAGAGAGAGGAGAGAGAGAGAGAGAGAGAGAGAGAGAGAGAGAGGACAAAATCAATTTGTCAATTTGGACAAAACAAAGATTGTAATATTCCAAAAGAAAGCAAGATCTCAGGCAGACAGACACCTTTTCACTCTAGGAATCACCGCTCTAGAGCATTCTTTATCTTATGATTATCTAGGCCTGAAACTCAGTGCCTCAGGAAGCTTTGACCTTGCAGTGAATGTGCTAAAAGATAAAGCTCGTAGAGCTCTCTATGCCATCAAAAGAAATTTCCATAAAATACAAATCCCAATTAAAATCTGGTGCAAAATATTCGACAGTGTAATAATGCCAATTGCATTATATGGATGTGAGGTATGGGGTCCACTCAGCAAGCTAGACTACACTAGATGGGACAAACATCCCACTGAATCCCTACATGCAGAATTTATTAGAAACATTCTTAGAGTCCAAAGGAAAACACCAATAAATGCATGCAGGGCAGAATTAGGCAGATTCCCATTGGCATTAAGTATACAAAAAAGATCTTTCAAATTCTGGATCCACCTAAATTCTAGTGACGAGAACACCTCACCATCACCTCACCATCTGCTAGCTGCCTGAGCCCTGAATACAATGTAAAAAATGTGGTCTCTGTGGACAGCCCAGGCTCCAAAAACGGAACAAAAACAAATTGGTCCAACCTTGACCATAAAAACATAACAAACTGTTCCACCCAATCAACGACGAGATGCGTGTTTAGGAGAGTTTCAATTGCACGGGAGGGAGGGGGAGGGAGTAGCGAGCTTGCTCTCTGTTTTGTTTGAACGTCTACAGAAGTGACGTTACCCAATATAGAGCGCATTTAATTTAGCACCTTGCATGAAATATAACTTCTAAATCAGTTAAACACTATTATTTACCAATAAGCTATATGAACTAAACCTAGCAAATAGCCAAACATACAAAAACACATACGTTTAACTATTTCCTAAGAAAAAAAATAGTTTTCACATACATAGGCTACACATTGAAATATGAAAAAGTCAAAAACTGACTTGCATTTAGCAATTCCAATCAAATACAATACCTCAAACATTCAATCAGTCATAAACCATACAATAAAAGTCAACTTCAATGTTTCAAATGAAAATAATATATTAAAACTATAGCCGGCTGTTATTAGGCTAAATGAGCTCAATAAAATGGGTACCCAACCAGTTCGGAGTTCATGGTGCAGACCTGTTACTTGACTTGTGTGCGCTGGTGTTGTGTGCCTCGTGTTGCATTAACCACAGCTGCCACATCTAACAGCAGCAAGGAAGACGTCTCGTCAACCGTTCAACCAGCTCCACGCTGCTGTGGGGAGGAGTGCGGCCGCCATCTTGCCGTTGACACTGTGCCACACGCCTTGTGCTTACCACAGCAGCAGGAATTCAGATGGACATTCACAAACAAATTGTAGACGGATTTAGATTTTCCAATTGCGGGAATAGAGTACCTAAGTCCCATCCTTCTACTTCCATTCCATGGGACCTATCTTCAGAAAAAAAATAGGAGGGAGTCAATAGAGAGAGAGCAATTATTTTCTGATCCCGTTTGTATTGTACCAATTTGATGTCTGTAAAAAGATACTTTTTCATGTCAAGAAAGTACTGTTGTTCAACAGACTGCAAAAGTTCCGTTTTGTGTGAATCCACTCAGTGGACTACATCTCTCATCTTGAATGATATACTTTAACGTGTGAAATGATAAGGCACAAAGAAAACTAGAATTGCGGTTCCGAGGAACTGCAAAAGTGGGTTTGATCAGGGGCATGGAACTCGGCCTCATCCAAGGATTCCAACGGTACCTCATTTATGAAAATCGGGCACACGGATCAAAAGTTATCTGCATTAACGCAACATCCAATAAGCTAAAACGCATAAATATTGTGGTTGCTATGCTGGTTGCTAGGGCAATCATGCTGGTTGCTATGGTGGTCACTAGGTTAGAAGGCCAGCGCCTCCTGAGAGGCCTGAAGGGTCAGTTCTGAGGTTGTTGGCTGCTGGAACCGAAAAATGGACTGCATTTTCTTAAAAGACAATGTGACTGAATTTGACTGAAGTGCGGGCAAAGTTTGCACAAAAATGTACGATTTTTCCCACCCTCATCGACCTTGTCATAAAACTTGTTTAAATGATCACACAACGCCTCCTTGCTGCTTTGTCGTCTACATCAGCCTTTCTCAAACTTCTTTGATCTGAGGCCCAGTCAAGGCATACTTTGGGGTCATAGGGCCCACCTACATGAACCAACCCCCTCCTCCCAACCCCCATCAAATTGTAATGATATCACAATTATTATTATTTTTATACTATATTGCTATACATGCACTTCAAAACAGTCAATGTTTAAAGTGCTAAGATTGTTCACAAACGTTTGTGAAAGCATGCACATCAGAGTACTGCTTTACTAATATAAAATATAATTAGGCCTACAATAGTTTAATTGTTTTTGCATTGTTGCATGATGCTTGCATGAGAAATACTTCTCAAAACAACAGCAATTATATGGGTGCCTTGTTTTGGGATGTTTCCCTCATGCAAGCATCATACACTGATAGAGTATATATATGCTATTTAATTACATTTTGAATGCCTGAATGTAAGAATTCAGGAAACACAATACCAGCTTTTAACATTTCTGTTGTTTACTAGTTTATGTAAATCACATAACACATGAACTGTTTACATACTACTGATATCCCATTACTGTAGACAATAATACTGTGCCCATTCATTAACATATTTTAAACATCAGGTGTCTTGTTTACACATTTAAACCATATTTGCACTTCGAATTTCGACTCCAAATTGTAGTAACTACATCTACGAAGTCCAAGGAAGATAACCATATAGTCTGTTCAAAAGATAAGATACATTTTGACAGAACTACAGACCTCGTGAAAGTAGTACCTAAAATGACTCCATTCACTTCATTGCAAAATCGCGGTTGGTCTGTTTACACAGTAAAACCATATTAACAATTTACATTTCGACTCCACATCGTTGTAACACCATACCAAGGGTCTTAAGAAGTGAGTCAATTTGGCTGATTACGTTTTTAACGCATTTCCAGGGCTTAGTTGTCAGCTCAAAAAAGGCAGTGGCTATTGCTAACGCATTCATTTTCAATGCTTAGCATGTTAGCTAACTTTAATAGGTTTGTATATGTGCTAACGCTTACTTGAACGTTCCCTATTGTGGCTTGTGGGGTAGAATCTAACTTGTTGACACGTTTAACATTACTGTTGTTTACTACTTTATGTAAATCACATGACTATAATAAACTGTACCTTACTGAGAGCTAAGGTAATTCTGATTCAGACTGCCAAGTAAGTAACATCCAAACAGTGTGATGAATGGCCATCACGTAAAGCATATGACAACAGCAAATAGCTAACGTTTACGTTAGCCTAACTTACTTATCGTTGACGTTGACCCGACACGTTCATAAGTTAGACCATAGACTGATAAGGACGTCCATCAAACTAAAAGGGTTTGTTCTTCGATGTCTTCAAATTCGTTCGAATTCCGTGTGTATCCTGTGTATCTTCCCTGCTGTTCCGGCAACAAGGTTTCACGCGAGATTTACGCTACATCCCAGAGAGTTCTGTTTTCCCAAGATGGCGCCCGTCTGGGAACGAGACGTGAACGGTACTGTTTTTCTTTTTAATAGGGCTGTCTATCGATTAAAAAAAATAATCTAATTAATTTCATACTCTGTGATTAATTAATCTAAATTAATCGCATATATAATATTTGCTGTGAAAGTATTTTAAATATTTAAATTCAAATGAATCATTGAATAATCAGCATTAATGACATTAAAGTTCAAAAACTCTTTTATTATTATTTTAATAATGGCCATAATAATCTATGATATGACCTAATATGCTGAGGAAATAAATTCAAAAGTGCTTCGGGAAGACTTTTTTTTTTCATATACAAGGTATTTCAGGCCACAGATATAACCTAGGGGACACAATGAAAATAAATGAACACTCCCCTCAATGTCTATTTCTTTAGAGTCTATTTTAGAGTTGATGAACTCCGGTGATATGTAAATTCCTTGCTGCAGACATTGCAGAGGACTTTATTTTAATCAACACCATCAGGCCGTTTTTTAAAAGTAAATGTTCCAATCAATGATCTAGACATTTTCTTCTATCCTTCTTTTTACAGACTAATGGTTACTGACTACAACGGCTCGGGGTCAAAGGTCATACGGAATCGATTAATCTGCGTTAATTTTTTTAATCTGTTATTTTTTCTCAAATTAATTAATCGAAATTAATCAGTTATTTTGACAGCCCTACTTTTTAATAAACTGCCTGTAGACTTACACAGTTCTCAATGCTTCGGTTTACATGTAGATACCCTCATTATGCTACGGTGTAAGTGTGTTGCTATTTGGAGCCTTGGTAGCGATTTATTTTTACTCTACGTTGGTGGGTCAGGTGACGAGCCGTCGAATCACAGCACAGCACCCAGAATGCATTGCAACACACCGTCATGAAGGGACTCATCGTTAGGTCGGCTTTAAATGGCATACAGAACCTATAGTAATTTAACGTTGTCTGTAAGCTCCACAGATCGTGGCATAACAATTGAATTGATTGTGGACTTCTTGCCGGGCAATGATGAGTAACTTAACTTGAATAGTAGTGTTGCGTGGATGTGCATAATATCTGTATGAATGTGTGTTTCTCAATGTTATAATCCATACAACTGTATACATGACTATGTTTGAATCGAGCTAGCTGGGCATTGAACTGGGCTGAATGGACTGGGAAAAAGTTTTTTATTTTTTAAATGACCTGTATGAACATGGATTCACTTTAAAAAAAGATGGCAGAGCGCTTTTTTTACATGACCTTTACACTTGGTGCTGGCAAGGCATTGAACTGGGCTTCATTCGAGGATTCCAACGGTACCTCATTCATGAAAATCGGACATACAGGTCACACACCTTCATATACACAGACAGCCCAGCCCAGCCCATTAGACATTGCCAGATGGCTTAGAACTCTAGCAGTAGAGCTCTACCAGGTGCAAGTAATGAGGTGCTGTGATGTCATAGAGGCCCAGCATTCCGCCATTCATTTCAATGGGGCCCAAAAACGCAGAAAAACGGGAATACCGCGAAAACGTCAAGGACCAGCGACACGAAAGTAACAAGCAAGTTACACCGGTTCGGGCCTGAGAATCGTCTCAGATAGGTGAGGCGGTGCCCAGGCTACACACACACACACACACACACACACACACACACACAAGGCTTTTAGAGGAGTGATTTCCCAGGCGTATTTCAAGAGCGAGTGCTGTGCTGAGGCAGGTGTGGCGTTCTTCAGAGCTATGAGGTGCTCAATTAACAGCCGTGAAATGAAGGGGTGTGAGGACAGTGAGGAAGAGGAGAGTGATGGAGCTCTCTACCGCTCCTCTCTCTGTGCGTGTGCATGTGTGTGAGGGAGGTAATAGAGGATGAGGTATCTTCAGGTAAGTTATCAAGTTGACCCATCATTCACATCCTCTCAAGTTAACTTGGTAGGTGGTGCTCAGGGCATCCTGGCATTACCTCAGACTCACCAAATTAGGTCCATTCACTATATTATCACTGCATCACTTAATTGGTCACTTATTGTATGTGCTGGTCTTGCCCTTTAGTCGACCCCAGCAGTCACAGACCCATTCTCTCTGGCCTCTTTAGCCTGGGTCCGCTCCAGTAGACCGTGACCTCAGACTTTCTAGAACCCTCAGTCGCATTACCCTTCTCTCTCTCTCTCTCTCTCTCTCTCTCTCTCTCTCTCTCTCTCTCTCTCTCTCTCTCTCTCTCTCTCTCTCGCTCTCTCTCTCGCTCTCTCTCTCTCTGTCTGTCTGTCTGTCTCTCGCCCGCTTGTGACTTTGCAGACGCTCACTGGAGCAGAACCCCTTAAAGCTAAAGCCCCCCACTGCCCTGTGTCTGATTTACCGGAATGTTCCAAAAGAAAGGAAAAATTCTTCAGTTGACCACCTAACCCTGAGGGGGGGAGTAACCATTAAAGAAAAGTGGCTCCAGCCGCCCGTAGTGCATTAGATAGGCGAAGTGGAGGGGAGCTGCTCGTCTCAGTGCCCTTTAAAATGAGGCCAAGGAGCATCTGTAAGTAATACCCATGGGGCATCGTTAATGCCAGGCGGGGCTATTTTGATTTTTTTATCTCTCTACTTCCTGCATCATTTCCTCCCTGACGTTAGCTCCGTCTTTCTGTCTTCATTATCACAGTGCCGCGTCTCTTTGTTGTTGACAAATAATGGAAGTCAAAAGAAAAAAGGGGGGGGGGGGGGGGGGTAGTAATCAGAAACTGGTTCATCTTCCTCCTCCTCCTCTTCTCCCTGTAGTGCTAGTGCACCCACCCTCCCCCCACTCGCCTTGAGTTCATGTCTCCCATCCAGGGTGGTGACTGGTAGCGTGCAGGCGGGATACGCCAACTAATCCAGCCAGAGGGCCGCTCTGCATCTCTGTACGAGCTTTTAAGGAGTGAACAGGACAAACATATAGATCTGTACACATAGGGGAGGGGTTAGAGAGACACACACACGCACACATAGGGGAGGGGAGGGGTTAGAGAGACAGAGAATGACGAGTTGGAGGCAGATTGAAACGCTGGCGTTTGAAAGCCCTTCTTTGACCCATCACATGGATCAAGGGCTTCTGCAAAGGATACTGCGTAACCCTGTCCATCATTGGAGCCGAGCAGGAAGTGTAAACCATCTTAATAAAGAGGAGGATATGAGGAATAGCAAAAACAGGAAAGAAAAGAGAGAGACACAACAACATTGAGTAGAATGCACTTTAGTGAGTCTCCAGACTGTAAATTCATCTGAGGCACCGAGGACATAAAACAGAAAGAAAGAAGGAAAGAAATAAAGGGGATTGATATTAAAAGAGGGAAAAAGAGCTAGGGTGTTTCTCTCTCCCTCTCTTTATCTTTCTCTGTCCCTCTCTCTATCTCTCTCTCTCTCTCTCCTCCTCTCTGAGAGCCCAGAAGTTTTCAATCTCACAGGAAAGTCAAAGGAAGTTAGGGAGATTTCAATTGAGGGACTTTGTTCATGTGGGTGTGAGTTAAGCCACACGGCCCCGTCTGGCCTTTAGGGGTGTCATTTTATGAAACCACTGATTTGCTCCATAAAATGCCAGGGAGTGTTGGTCGTCCTCACCAGCTCTAAGAGATTGACAGCCTCATCCTTCCTGGTCTTGCCTGAAAAGCTTGAATTTGTTACTTGTCTTTCAAGAGGAGCATTAGTGTAGAGAAACCCCCTGTGAAAGACACTTGCGACAGCCGCTAAACACTTTGATCTAAATTCTCACAGAGACTCTCCCTCTCCTTCCCTCCACACACACACACATATACACACATACACACACACGGACACATGGGCAGACACCCGCACACACACACTCACACACACTCACACACACCGTTTACTTCAGTACCTACCTTTGGCTCTCCACCTTTTGCCCAATTCATTGCAATTTAAAACCTCCACAGTCCACACAAGATGCTTGCCTCTCAGTGTTGGGTTAGCGCACCTTCTCTTTGGAATAGTAATTAGCCAGTGCACTGGCTAGGGAGGCGAGGTGGTGAGGGATGGGAGGAGGTGGTATGGCCTCCGTTGGCTAAGATGGTATTCATGTCAGGGTGTGCCTGTATGCGTGTCTGAGACTGTGTGTGTGTGTGTCTGAAAGTGTATGTAAAATTGTGTGGGGCGGAGAGAAAGAGATCCAGGCAGACAGAGAGAGACAGACAGTGAGAGTATGTTACACCGTGTTTGTCTTGAGAGTTTGTGTCTGAGTGTGTGTGTGTCTTGAGTGTGAGAGAGTGTGATTCTCGAGTCCTTCAGGAGTGTGTTTGTCTTGCCGAATGTGTGTCTGGCACCCCTCAGGCTACTGTCTGATTGATGAATGAGCTGGGTGCTCAGCAGGAAGTGAGGCCATTCATATGGAGGTAGAGGGCTGCTAGGTGTCCCTCTCTGTGTCTCTCATTTCTTCTCATTCACTCATTCTTTCATTTCCATTTATTCATATTTTCTGTTTGTCTGTCTCAACCTTCTCTGATCTCCACTCTCGCCATGAGTTCCATTTCACTCCATATTTCTCTCATGTTTGTCTGCCTCTTCTCCTCCATTCTGGTCTTGTATTTGAACTCCATGTTCTTCTATCTCATCTGCAGAGAGCAACGTCACTGTGTCCCTCTCCAGTAACTCCTCCTTCGACGAGGGCGACCCAGTCATCCTCACCTGCTCTGTGCAGAACGTGTGGGGCAGCCTCTCCGTGTCCTGGCAGTGGACACCCCCCTCCTCGGGCGAGGAGGCGCCGCCGGGTCCAGAGCCCGTGGAGCTGGCCAGCGTGGCGCGCGACGGTACGGTGCGGCTGGGCCCCACGTACCTGGAACGCGGCAGCTATGGCGAAGTGCGGGCCACGCGCGAACGCGCCGACACATACACGCTGTCGCTCTACAACGCCTATCCGACCGACGCCGGACAGTACCGCTGCATTGTCACCGAGTGGATACGCACGGGGCCCGAGCCCAACAGCACCTGGCAACACCTGGGAGAGCAGTCGGCTGCTAAAGACATCAGCGTGAAAAGTGTCGGTAAGAGATTTGCACTAACAGCAACAAACATGATGATAAATATCATCCTAAACATGGCTCTTTAATACCAAACCTCCTAAATATCATCCTAAACATGGCTCTTTAATACCAAACCTCCTAAATGTCATCCTAAACATGGCTCTTTAATACCAAACTTCCTAAATGTCATCCTAAACATGGCTCTTTAATACCAAACTTCCTAAATGTCCTCAACTGAGATAGGATGGGATTTCAGACTTTTGTTTCTACAGTGGGTACTAGTTAAAAATGGACACTTCACTCACGAAAAACTGCAGCCGCTTGGGGGCAGCATAAGTCCGCTGTGGCGTTCTGCGGTCGAACCGGATGGAGCGTTTTTTCAGTGTGTTGTTTGTCGGTGTTTTTAGCAGCCCCTGCAACATGCTAGTGCACTGTAGCCTATAAGCTTTGTACATAATGTCAATCTCATATTTCATCTCTATTTAACATGATGTTTTGACATTGAGATTGTAAACGTTTTCTAAGGAGAGTGAAAAGCAGTTTGCAGTAAAGCTAACCAACGTCATCTCTATCGCAGGAAAAAAATAGCGTGCAGCCTTATAACCAAATGAAATGGTCGGCAGGCCGGATGAAAGTGCTTGGCAGTTTGCTCACCCCTGATCTAGATTATTACTGTACATCAGTTCAGTTATGCAATGATGTAGACACCATTGATATCAGCCTTACTGTAAATGTGTCATATGCCAAAACATTCACAGCAACTCACTTGATTTCCTAACCTCAAGTGTCCCCAGAACATCACTGTTTGGGACACTAAAGCTATCAGCGTGTGGAGCATCAGTACACCACTGATGAGTCAGCAGCACTCTCACTCAAACTCCAACTAGCCCGGCATCAGGAAGTGCCATAATAGCCTCCCAGAGGTCTCGGCCTTAAGTAATCTCTTAGCTGTCCAGTAATCAGTGTGGGGAAGGCGTCTGTAGGAGAGTGATCCATCAGCTCTCCCCCCCAATAATCCCCAGGGGTCCTGCACTCTTGTTAGCCGTCCGCTCGACAGTGAGCTGGACACTAAAGGCATCAGTGTCAACAGCCTCAGGCCTCAGGAAGAGCGAGCTGCCCCAATAAGAGAGAGTGCGACAGCATCCTCATCTCACATTTACCGACAAGTTCACGACCTAAAATACAACATCGCCTTGTGAACAGCAACTGCTACTGCCCCACTCAGCCCCCACCCCTGTCAGGTCATCCAAAGACCTCCCTTGTGAAGTGTTGTGGAGAGAGACCCACAGCTCACATTGCAAACCTCCTAGCTGTTAGCCCTTTGGCTGCTGTGAGCGTAGTCGCTAAACCCTTTCAGTGGCATGCCAGTGGGTAAGATTCTGGTAAATTCTGCCCCCCCCCCCTTCCCTTCTCCTACCCCTGGCCCTTCCTTATCCCACTAACCCCCAGGGGGTTCTTTAAAGGGAAATCCGTTAGCATTAGTGTAGAAGCTAGGCCCACAGGCTAATGGCCCTGCTGTGCCTCAGTGGGGCTCCCTAGCCACTTATTCATGATGTCATGAATTGGAAATGGCCGCCATAGAGAGGAAGGCACTCGGTCGTTTGCCACTTTGTTCGGTTCACTTGGTGTGGCTGACGTGCCACACACACACACACACATGCACAGACACACACACACACATACTAGCACACACACAATCACTCCCACAGTCAACACGCACTCAGTCAAACACATAATGCACTACACACACACACACACACAAACTGTTTCTGTCATACAGGTGCACACACTAATACACTGTCACCTATGAGCATGCACACACACAGTCATATCTTTCTCACTTGTGATTACACTCTTGATTACACTCTCTCTCTCTCTCTCTCTCTCTCTCTATCTCTCTCTCTCTCTCTCTCTTCCCCCCGTTCTCTCTCTCTCTCTCTCTCTCTCTCTTCCCCCGTTCTCTCTCTCTCTCTCTCTCTCTCTCTCTCTCTCTCTCTCTCTCTCTCTCTGGGAACCCAATCTCAGTGAGCCCTTGGGGCAGGGCTATCTGTGTCGTAACCCAGATGCACGTTAAACTCTGCTTGGCTGAGTGCTCGTGCGCCTTGATGCTACCATGTCCTACATTCCCTCCCCATGGGCCTTTTCTCCTCTGTCAGCTCTTAGTCCAGATCAATAGGCAGCCTCTTAAGACACTAAATGCCTGTCTGTCTGACAGTCTGTCTGTCTATCTGTCGGTCTGTCTGTCTCACAGGGAATGCCTGTGATTGCTACTAAGAATGGGAGTGACTTGTTGGAAATGAAGAGAGAATGGAATGATGTGTGTGTCTGTGTGTGTGTGCGCATGCAGACACACTCTCACACACACATACACACACACTTACAGTGCATACTTTCATGCACACACACACCTGCATACTTTCATGCACACACACACATTAACAATCACAGTCATATAAACACTGTCTCCTTCAATTTTTCGGTCCTAGTGTTTTCCACACACACACACACACACACACACACACACACACACACACACACACACACACACACACTCAGACAGAGATTGAGAGAGAGACACACTCAGACAGAGAGACATTTGCCATCCTCTGTACATTGCTCTCTCGTTAAGTAAGTATAAGCATAAGTATATATACGCTTTTGATGCCGTGAGGGAAATTTGGTCTCTGCATTTATCCTAATCTGTGAATTAGTGAAACACACACAGCACACAGTGAACACACAGTGAGGTGAAGCACACACTAATCCCAGCGCAGTGAGCTGCCTGCAACAACAGCGGCGCTCGGGGAGCAGTGAGGGGTTAGGTGCCTTGCTCAAGGGCACTTCAGCCGTGGCCTACCGGTCGGGGTTCGAACCGGCAACCGTCCGGTTACAAGTCCGAAGCGCTAACCAGTAGGCCACGGCTGCCCCAATGTTAGTGTGGGTATTGACCTTTCGCGAAGTCCCGCCCCCCTTAGTTACTGTTGCTAAGTCCGACAGCTAAGACCGGAGTTGACTAGAACTTCAATGGTAGCTGTAAGCCTGTCTGTAAAAGTTACAACCTAAGATGCTCTTTTACAGAGCCATGGACCTGATTTCATTTAGAATCCGTTGAACAACTCCAGTATGGAGACACATGTATAAAAATTAATATCTAGGTTTGTTGGGCGACAAACTTAGACGGGGGGCGAGTGGGACTCACTGATATTAATAGCTAGCTGTGCTAGATAGACTTGCATGCATATTGCTAGGGCACCAGGTCATGTCATGTAAGGAACATGGTACTGCAAATAAACGGAAACATAGTCTACATTGCAGAGCGACTTCAACTTTATTAATTTTTGGTAAATAAATGTTACACTACTGTGCACAGCCGCCCCATGCTTTTATGACGAGGCGATGCTAGCACGTTAGCAGCGGTTAGCTAACTATGCTAACCTTAGTTGTTTACGAGTCTCCTCTAAGTGACAATCATTTTATACATAATGCTGGCAGTGCTGAGAACAATAAACGATCTTCTTTATCTTACTTACATTGAGTTAACTGTTTGGCTTAATCCATAGAGTGGTGGAGCACTGTTTCATTGTGGTTTGCTAAGGAGTAAGTTTAACTCTTTGCTTAAAATAGGGGAGAGCTGGGAGGAGATCATTTAATCTAATTTAACATAATAACAAAAAAGCATAATCAAGATTGAAAGCCATTATTCTGTGTATCAGTGTTGCGTTAATCCCACACATGTCGTTTGGTCGTCCCTTTTCCTTTTACAGTGGGCAGTGCTTCGACTTGGCCAGCTTCACTCGCGGTCCGCGCGTGGGATCACGCGGTATCACGTGACTTTAATTTGTATTTTTCCAGTGAGACGCTGCAACAACCCAAACAACCGGTAGATGGCTCAAGTGAGCAGGGTGTCTCGTAAAAAGAAATGGAGCCTGGAAAACCCTACACAGACTTCACTGCAGACTTTAGCAGACTGGTTTAGAAATAATGTAATAGCCAGAAATATGCCTGCCCTGCCCTAATAAAGACATATTTGGTTAACTGCGAGTGAATCCCGTTTGCAGCTGTAGAGACGCAGGACAAATTAAACATTCTGGTTTTCTCCGAGTGCAACGATGATAGACAGATATCATTTGGACAAAATATAGAGTATTAACCTCCGTTGCTCAGCCAAATGCCTTCCTGTTACATCCTGTTATCACGGAGTTACAGGCGATAAACGATTTTTGATGGTCACAAGTTTACTTCATTAGGGACTGTTCGTTATTTATTACCGGAGGAGTTTTGGGAGCATTAGTCCAAAAAGACGTGACCCTCCCTCGCCAGCAATACATTTTTCTATGACCCTCCAAAGTGATTATGAAAAAATCACTGTCAACTTTTTCTGGGTTTATCGCCTACTGTATTTTAACGTTTTCACACATTTGGCCATAAGCCGTTTATCATAGGCTATCACGAAACCAAACTACAAAGGCGAACACTTAAACAGGGGGAATTAATTGGGCATGAATCATGCTGAACGCTATTTCGCTACCTTAGAATAATAAGGTTCTATCTGCGTTTTGAGTAGGTACAACCGGGACGATTGAAACGGGGACGAATGAAACATTCCGGTTTTCTCCGAGTGTAACGATGATAGACAGTCATCATTTGGACAAAACATGGAGCATATTAACCTCCGTTGCTCAGCCAAATGCCTTCCTGTTACGTCCTGGTATCACGGAGTTACGAGCGATAAACGATTTTTGATGGTCACAAGTTTACTTCATTAGCGGTTTATTTTTTTGGATTATTAAAGAGTGTTTTTCATTTAAAGGTTTGACTTCGTGCTCATTCAGTAGAGCATTTAGTGCTCTCCCCAATCCCAGACGTTCACATTGCATGTTTGTTTGTAATGGATGCAACCGCGAGATAGGCTATGCGTTTGACAATGAGTTGTTAACAGAACCAAGACATATAGCCCAGCAGCAATCTAGGGACTGATCGTTATTTATTGAAGGGGCCACCGGAGGAATTTTGAGTGCTTCAGTTGGAAGTTGCATGACCCTCTCTTGCCTGCTAGAAATTGTTCAATGACCCTCCGACAGAATTGTTAAAAAAGACATGACCCTCCCCTGGCAATTGTCTTCCGCCCGCGCCACAGCCACACACTTTGTGATAACATTCTTAAATCAATCTTTCCCGTGAGCTTGCATGCTACCAGTCCTTCCTTTTCAAATGTGTTGCGCCTGTTTGCACAATTTCACAAATAATCATATGTGATTAATAGTATGACAAATAATCCCTGTGCACGGGGACCGAAACAATGCATGCCAACTTTTTCCGTGTTTATCACGTATTTTAACTTTCCCCGCTGTCTTGCCGTTTTAATGTTTTCCCGTAGAATATCCCATATTTTAATACTCTCATAACAGCCCTGCCATCGGGCCTGTCTCTGTGTTGCCCTGTTGCTACCCCTTGCCCTTCCAACGAAACAGATGTCTTCAAATCATCGTTTTCCTTGCTTGAAGGCGAACTTAGAGTGATGTTAACCTATTTAAGTTTAACGGCGTGATTGTCGTGAGAGCACGATTCATTGGCGCTTGCATGTTCGGCCTTATGTCTACGTGCGCACCTGAGGCTACTCAGCTGCAAGAGAAATAATTTCCCCTCTTTGTATGTTCACTGCAAGTTGGCCTACCATAACTTACCAACTCTGCACTGTAGACTGGCTATTTATATTTTGTGAAATAAGCAAATTTATTTGTTCAACTTTATGAAGCAGAATTACGCATAGGGTACTTGGAACATAATTTTACAAAGGACAGATGAATGTTGCTTGTGACAAAATATTTTTCAGTGTTTTACGATATCTTTGTCATGGGGAAGTGTTTTTCCCCATGCATTTATTCTAGGTTACTGTCAGTAACTGCCGTGAGAGAAGCAGGTTCTGTGTTTCGTTCATGTCAGTGACTGACGCGAGAGAAGCGGGGTCTGTGTTGTGTTGTGTTGCGTTGCGTTCATTTATTTTCATTGGGCATACCGTGCCGTGCCGTCCACAGCTCTTCAGTTCTGACAAAGCCAAAATTACTCCTTTTGAAACAATGAGTACAGGAAGCGCGTTTGTATGGTTATATTGCTTGGGGGGGGGGGGGTGTCCCAAGCAGCTTTCAGCCATAAGGCTACTTTGAGAACATTTCAATTCACCCGACACTAATATTCAAAATGTTGAAAACTATTTCGGCATAGCCTATAAAGCAGTTTAATTCAATGGAATGTTAGTTGTAAACAAACGAGCTACTTGGTGAGGCTTGGCCTCACAGATGCGCTCGTGCCTTAGATGGCAGGAAAAATCTTCACGATAGGCCTATTAACTAACCACCCGATTCACGTTGGCTGGGTGGAAGGGGGGCCATCAGACAATTGTGCCCAGTTAATCCGGCCCTTCCCCCCAAAAATCACACCTTCCCACCTCTGACAGCTTAAAAGAAGTCAAGAGGACTCCTTACTCACAGACCTATTCACAAACCTGCGGTTTTGAAATCCTATGCAGCTACAGGAGCTTCCAATCGCGAGGAAGCAATTTTGCATTGTAGGCATAACTAACATGCAATAACGCCGCCAACAACAACCAAAACTAGGCTAATCATTGTCAACATGTAAATTAAATGTAACATTATTTTGAATCAAATTAAAATGTTCTCTTTTGCAAACGCAGGCATAGTAACAGAATAATTTAATAATGTTACAAGATACTACATCAATCCGTATGTTTCATTGGGCTACTAGGCTATTTGTTTTGCCTTGATTCATTTAGGCTAGGCCTTTTTATTCAGGGGCCATATTCACAAAGAATTTTAAGGCTAAAAGTAGCTCCTAACTGGCGAATTCAGGAGCAACTCCTAAAAATAAAGGGCGTGTCACTCCTAACTTTAGGACTCCTAATTTTTTCACAAAAAGTAATTCACGAAGCATTTTAGACCTAAAAGTAGCACCTAAGTCTGGGACAGCTTAAGTCGAGAGGACTCCTAACTCACTAAGACCTATTCATAATCAGCTTTTTTGTGGCATTTTACGTTGCGATGTTTTGAAATAGCCTATGCGCAACAGGAGCCACGAAGACTCACTCCTAGTTTAGGAGTTGTCTGAAAGGCTTTGTGAATAACTTTTAAGAGAAAACTCCAATCTAAAATCTTTAAGTGCGATTTAGGAGTAGCCTTCTCCTAGTAGTGAGATAAAAGCCTTTGTGAATAGCCTACGGCCCCAGTTATTCATCATCTTCCGTCCTTGTGTAGCGCACGCATTCTGAGACCTGTCACTCATCATCGTAAGGGAGGTGTTTGGAATCATGCCCGCGTTACAATCATCAGCCAATCAGCCAATCAAGGTGGTCACGCTTGCCCATTTACCGAAATTAATGGTTGAATATTACTGATGATCATTGTTATTTAAGAACATGCAGTGTGCGTAGGGTACCAAAAACATCTTGCTCGTAAAAAAGCATCATAACGCACATTCTGGCGGGTCTGTTATTTACTGTAGGCTGCGCAAACCACATGCCTTTATTTTGGGCAAGCCTGCATTCATTCAGTCATTCAACCTTTATTCTCGGAGGGTCATTGAGGGAAGCCCTCATTTTCAATGAAGCCGAAATTACAGAAGTGAAGCAAAGCGCTCCACAAACAAGACAACATTCGAGGCCTTCTGTTGAAGAATTTTATATAAAGCCTGCGCTGACAGTAATCTTCCTGCCCCTGATAGGCCTACCACAGCTGTGGATAGTGTGGAATGTTCAAGTAATAACACAATCCAATGTGTGTCTCAATTGTCCCCCGCTGACCACCTCACACATTTCTCTAGATTTTGCAACGAACTTACATGACACAATGCCATAAAATATGCCAGTTTTAGGACACAGAATAATGTTTGTAATGATACCAGGTAGGCCAGGTATTGTCGAAGGTGCATGGTGAAGTGAAATTCTTACTTTGGAAAACAAACATTTGCCGATATCATCGCCGATCATCAGAATATTGCAACAGATTCTGTGTTCTGGACTGCAGATAACTTGTTAAACCAGTGGTTATCAAACTTTTATTTCATTCCCCACTTTGATCAAGGGGCATGACTGATGATAGTGGAGATAACGTGTTATCCCGAGGCTTTTGCAAGTCGGCATCTTCGACGGTAGTCTATTAAAAATATAAGTTTTCGATGTCCCAAACGGAGAGCCTTACTTTATTGTTTTTAACGATCTCTATGCTACTCACAAAAATGTAGGCATGGGGACATGATGAAGTAGGTTATCCAACTGTCGTGTGTTAAATTATTGTGATTACGAGCCAGTGGTTTTCAAACATTATGCGTGACTCGGACATCTAACTAAATGCAACAGGCTCATATCGTCCTCGCATTCGCAAAATGAGGACCAGTGTTTTGTCAAATTGCAAATAGCTATTCGTTTTAACTATTTTTTTATGATAGTAGCCTATACAAAAAGCACTTCATACTATCTTAATCTTGGAATATGGGGAGGGAAGTGGCGCGTCTGCAGTCAGCCAAATATGAATGTAATTCTGCGGCATAAAGCAGATGTAATTGTTTATCGTACAGAAAAATAAAAATGACATGTCAAGCAGTCAATTGACTACATTGCAGTCAAGAAGTAGGGCAAATTAATTTACGAAACCAAAACGTGGGTCATAGTCGTCTAAGCCTCTATTGCGTAGCCTGTTAAAAACGTCGCCAGATAGTATTAAATCGGCAACAACATTGTTTTCTGCAGAAGCCTACCCAAGGCTACAGATTAATTCTGAACAGTTATTTCTCTACTGGCTCAATTATCACACCACTGTTTTGATTTGCGTAGTTGCGTTAACCCCAACACTGACAATAATGTAGACAGCAAATTTCGATTTCGATTTTCGTGTAGTCAAGCCTTAAGCCATACCCAAGTAGCCTAAATCGAGGTAATGTTTAATTATGCATGATTTATTTTGTTATTGAATTCGTAGGCTGGGATTACTCTCGGCAACAATTATGTAAGGGACGGCAGGCAGAGCGATGTACAGTGGCAGAGCGACGCACAGTGGCTGAAAGCAGTACTAAAGCTTCACGCAGCTTCACGCCGCGTAATGCGCGAATGAAGTGGTCATTTGAAAGCGATGCCCACTGTATATCACTATACAATCCCATAAAACCGGTGTTGCGTTTTGTGTCCACTCTGGTGTCTACGGGGCTCCCGTAACACAGTAGAGATCGCTACTCCTGTAGGTGTGGGTGCGCTCGTCTTCGGACTGTGAGGATTTCACAGGGTAAAAGAGGAAGTATCTTTCAGTGTATGTGTCTCATGCGAGGGCCCCTTTTCAACGGGTTTAGGATGTACGATAGGGTTGACTTTGTTGAGAGGTTTTCTCTATCTGAATCAAATTCCCTAATTTGGGGTTTGGAGGCTAAGGAAGGTGGACTACTTCAGAGTCACTTTCTATCTCTTAGTCGCTGTTCCCTATTCCCTTGGTTCGTACTTCAATATGTGGTTAACTTCACTAAAAGAGGAAGAAATTCAGAGCTGTTTTTGCAAGAGTTGTTTGTCATCAAAATCTGAGAGAGGTCAAAAACTCACTACGGATGTTCGTCTGGCTGTCCAGATTTGAGAGAAAATCAACTACCCTATTATTTGGGGATTCTTGTCAAAATTAAATTAAAGCTCCTTTTTATGACAATTCTTGTAACATATAAGCACTTTAATTGACCACAACGGATCTATAACCGTTCTATCTCTAAATACACATGTATGCATCAGACAGATTTCCGTATCCTCGCTTGGGTGTGTGATGTGCGTTTAGACCACGATGGGTCCTAGACCTTAGTTTCACAAACAATTT
>NC_055958.1:1105020-1110020 GCF_018492685.1 Alosa sapidissima | reverse complement strand
AACACTTTACCCTGGGCCTGAAAGTAGTTGATCTGACTGTGGAGAGTATCAAAAATCTCTTCATTATAGTAGGGAGATTCAGAGAGGGGAATGTACAGAGCACAGAGGAATATATCATTTGTTGTCTGTGTTAGTTTTTTGTCAATTCTAAGCCAGATATGTGATTCTTCTTTTTTGATTGTAGTAATATATTCGGCTATTTCTAATTTCAGCCAAATAATTATGCCTCCCGAATCTCTTCCACGTGTAACTTTTACATGTTTTCTGGAGGAAATGGCTATTTCACAATATCCTGTGGGACAGAGAGTCATTTCATCAGTTTTGCGCCATGTTTCTTGGAGAATTATTATATCTGTGTTTTGAATGCTTTTCTTAAATTCCAGGGCTTTAATTTTACAACCAAAGCTGGATGAATTAATGCCCTGAATATTCCACAGTGAAACTGATAAAGATTTCATCACACAAGTAATGTACTAATAATGATTTGACAAATTTTAACAAGTTTCATTGACCTCTAAGATGAGTTAAACCTATCATTTTGAATTATAGTATATAATATTATATATTATATATATATTATAATGTTTGATGCAGTGATCTCCCTCTCCTCCTCTCTCTCTACCACACCGGTGCAGTGATCTCCCTCTCCTCCTCTCTCTCTCTCTCTTGCTCTCACTCCATCTCCCTCTCCTCCTCTCTCTCTACCACACCGGTGCAGTGAACCCCTCACCTCTCTACCCCCATTCATCATCTTTGCCATTCACACTCTTTTTCCCTCTTCTCTCTGTACATACTAATTTCTTCTCTTATGACCTCAAACCAGGTCTTATTATTTTTATTTCATCTTTATCTTCCATCTCTCTCTCTCTCCTTCCTCCCCCTCTCCTTCTCTCCTCCAGAAGCAACTCCTCTAATTCTCCCCCCTCTGTCTCCATCTCTCTCGCTCTCTCTCTCTCCCTCTCTATTGTGGTTCATGTGTCTCTGCACCTCCCCTGCTCTGTGGAGCATATGGCAGAGGAGGAGGAGGAGGAGGTGGTTGTGGAGATTCTGGCTCTGGTTCTGGCTGCCGTCGCTGGGCTTGGCAGAGATGCTGAGGTTGGGCCGGAAGCCAGGAGGTGTTATCAGCACGATCCGATAGCCGTCACAATTAGAGCCCACGAGACCTGTGTGTGTCTGTGTTTGTGTGTGTGTGTGTGTGTGTGTGGTGTGTCATGTGGTGTGTGTGTTTTTGCCTGTGGTATGTGCATTGTTTGTGTCTGTCTGTGAGTAAACTGCTTGACGTTTAGGTGTGTGTGTGAGAGAGGTCTAGGTGTGTGTGTGTGTGTCAGTGAGAAGGGTGGTGGATTAGCCTGATTGGTTGGCGTGGTAAACACACAGAGGACATGCAATCTGCTTACAGACAGCCGAGGGGCGTGGGCGTGTGTGTGTGTGTGTATGTGTGTGTGTATCTCGTGGGCGTGGGTGGGGGAGAGCTGCTGGAGTGCAAGGGGGATAGGAGGGGGGGGGGGGGTACAGGATGCTCTACTGGACTGATGCGGTCTGCTGCAGGGTCACCTTGTCCAAACTTTATCAGCAGACACAAAACAAAGGAAAAGAGCATTTCAGCTCAGGCCTGCAGCTGTCAGTGCACTCACCTTTCTTTAGTTGCTTTTCATTGTTTTGAAATGGTTCATCTTTGATCTCGAACTTGATCCTTGATCTTAATTTCCTCCTGTTTCGTATTGTGTGATTGTGTGTGTGTGTGTGTGTGTGTCTTTATGTTTAATAATAGGAAAATAACTAGTGTGAAGTAAAGTGTGAAGAAGATTTGATGGAGAAGCTGTCGTGTGTTAAAATAGCATCAGAGGATGAGAGAGAGTGTCAGCTCTGAGGCATTGGTGTGTGTGTGCGTGTGTGTGTGTGTGTGCGTGTGCATGTGCGTGTGCGTGTGCGTGTGTGTGTGTGTGTGTGTATGGTTTTCACGTCTTTGGCCGGTCTTCAGGTTGAGAGAGGCCTGGGGCGGGCCCTTTATTAAAATTCTCAGCAGTGGCTCACACTTCATCAAAGAGCTCCTTTGCCCACATCACAAGTCAGTGGGGGGGGTTATGGGATATGTAGTCTATAAACTATTTGTGCCCTTATGCCTCCACCCCCCCCCTACTGTCATCACCACTGCTTTGTCTCTTGTCCCCTCATCATTCTGTTCAGAGGCTAGTAATGCCTGAAAGGCTTAGTGTGTCAGTAAAGCATAGATTCTGTCATGAAAGCTTCCTGACACTTCTCTTTTCCTGTCTGTCATCCTGTACAGTATCTTTTCAATCTTTCTTTCTTTCTTTCTTTTTTTTTTCTTTCTATCTTTCTTTCTTACTGTCCTCCTTTCTTTTCTCTTCATCTTTCTCTTTCTTTAGAACTGTTCCTCTGAGGCCCGGTTGGTGTACTCCCTTCCCCCCGTCCACACACACACACACACACACACACACACACACACACCTCTTGTAGTCCTGGTCCTCAAGCCCCATTCTCTAGCTGGACAGCTCTGGTCAGCTGGCTCTCCAGAGCAGCCAAATGGCCCTTAATGGCCTCTCCTGGGTGCCACCCCATGATCCTTCGCTGCTCTGCGGTGCCCCCACAACTGCCATTAAAAAGCTGTCAGAGATTGCAGGCACAAAGGGATTGGTTGGTGGCTGGTCAGGTTTGTTTATGCCCGCCCTGGTCCTCAAAGCACTGAGAAGATGCCCCAGGTGGATCCAGGGCACCTGGTAATGATGCCCCCTTTCTGTGCCAGCTGGGCCGCCCTGCATCAGAATAAAGGCTGCCAGCTGAAATAATTGAAGGGCAGCAGGGGAGCTCTTTCTCTCTCTTTATCTCTCTCCCTCTTCCTCTCTCTCTCTCTCCTCTCTCTCTCTCTCTCTCCTCTCTCTCTCTCTCTCTCTCTCTCTCTCCTCTCTTTGTCTCCATTACCATTAGTAAGAGAAAAGAGACCCCATCAACATTAAAGGAAGAGATGTTCCCTTCCAGTCTAAACTCATATGTATATGCATGCTCTGCAGAGGCGGAGTGTGCGTAGGCAATATGCTCGTCCGAGAGTGTTTTGATAATGTTTCTCTTCCTCTAGTGGGTGAGCTTAACCTTTCCCATAGCAGCAGCATCTGCATTTACATTGGGCTTTTATCTAAAGAGATTCAATAGAGAGATGAGTATATATTTTCAGCGAGTCAAATATTTGAATTCTCTGTTAATTGGTGCTCCATGTTTCAGTAGATTTCATTGCACTAGGATGACCTCCTCAATCAGCACTTTAGATCTTCCAGCTCCTTTTCGCCAGCCAGGCTAATTTGACATTGTGAATGCTGAATGCTTTGTTATTCACTAGTGATATTCAAGCATAGTAATGCTCAGATTGATGTACCAGCCATATCAATTTGAAATTCAAATTCAATTTAAGGACTTTATTGACATGACAAAGACTGTTATTGTCAAAGCATACAAAAATAAAGTAGATATATCACAAATATAACAATCACATCAAATATCGTTAAAAAATGCCTTTCTTTTCTTTTGCCATCGTCTTTCTCTCTCCTACACTCTCTCTATCCCTCTCTCATACACTATCTCCCTCTCTATCTCTCTCATACACAGCCTATCTCTCTCTCTCTCTCTCCCCTATATAGCCTGTATGTTAATCTATCTGTGTTTTATTTCTCCCAGAATCCTCCTTCTTCGTGTCGGCGTCCTCCGCGGACGCCCAGCGTGACCTTCGGCGACTCCTTCGACCTGCAGTGCATCGTCAAGCCGCGCCACAACCCCAGCGTGCCGGCCACCGTCACCTGGCGCTTCCGCCCGGCCGAGTCGCGCGGCCCCCCCCCGCGACCTGGTGACCTTCACACGGACCGGGACCCTCCGCTGGGGCGAGCAGCCGCCGGGCCTGGGCACGCGCACAACCGTGGACCGCTCGGACACCAACACCAACTTCCGCCTCAGCGTGACGCGGGGCCGGACGCCACGAGGCCGGTACTTACCACTGCTCTGCCACACTCTACCGCCGCCACCTACGACGGCACCTGGACGGAGGTGGCCAACCGCACGTCCAACCTGCTGGGCATCAGTGTGCTGCAGCCAGGTCAGTGTAACACACACACACACACGCACGCACACACACTCTCTCACACACACACACACACACACACACACACACACACACACACACACACACACGGAGCACTGGAATCTACATGGATATTCCACCAATCTGTCTATAATATGAGTAATAATCTCATGATCTGTTTTTGCCAGTTAGTCTATTTGTCTTTGCTTCTCTCTCTTCTCCTCTATATCTTCTCGCTTGCGCTAGTGCACACACACACACACACACACACACACACACACACACACACACACACACACACACACACACACTGTACACACACACACACACACACACACACACACACACACACACACACACACACACACACACACACACAAACAGCTGTTTAGTGTTTTTCACAACACACTTACCTCTGTGTCAGTAGTAATTATCCCTGTCTTTGCTGCTACTGTTTTCTATTTACTCAGCAGTCAATAATAGTTGCAGTGTCTCTCTGTGCTATGAACACGCGCACACACGCACACACGCACACAGACACACACAGAATTCACTCCTGACGAGATTAGCTGTCAGGCTTAAAGCCCATATGCAGGCCCATTACTCCCACGGGACACTGGTGTCATGATGTCATCATCTATAGCCTGCCACCAGACTCGCTGTCCACCGTCAGCCCTCACACTTCACGCTAATGATGTCCTGGTGGAGTGTGTGTGTGTGTGTGTGTGTGTGTGTGTGTGTGTGTGTGGTGTGTGGGGGGGGTTGGTCTTTTCTCCTCATCACCTCCATAGAGTGCCACCAAGCCACCAGCCTCCACTGTCCTCCAGGAGAGAGGAGAGGAAAGAGGAGAAGGAAGGGAGGAGAGGAGAGGAGGAGAGGAAAGAGGAGAAGGAAGGAGAGGAGGAGAAGAGAGGAG
>NC_055958.1:1091529-1104520 GCF_018492685.1 Alosa sapidissima | reverse complement strand
TCATTCCAGCTAAGCATTCAATAAAGAATACCTCAGCCAATATGTGCATCTTTTACCCATGTAATGATATATTTTGCATTCTTATTCAAATAATATTGAACTTGGCACTTGCACACACACACACACACACACCTCTATCACGTCCTCCTCCTCCTCTCACTCCTCCTCTCACTCCTCCTTCTCCTCCTCCTCCTCCTCCTCCTCTCACTCCTCCTCCTCCTCCTCTCTCCTCCTCCTCTCTCCTCCTCCTCCTCCTCCTCCTCCTCCTCCTCTCACTCCTCCTCCTCCTCTCTCCTCCTCTCTCACCTCCTCCTCCTCCTCCTCCTCCTCCTCTCTCTCCTCTCCTCCTCCTCCTCCTCCTTCTCCTCCTCCTCCTCCTCCTCTCACTCCACCTTTCTCTCCACCGCTTCTAAAGTTTAAAGCGGCCATATGCTTGAGTAGGTAGTGTGAGAGTTCCAGTGTGGTGGGCCTGATGTCCCTTCAGCCCTCTCCTCCTCCAGGTGTGCGCTAGCTAATGTGCTGCTAACACCTCCAATGAGTGTGATTGAACCAGACGCATGGGAAGCCCCAGGAGGCTGGAGGGGTTCATGGAAATGTTTGATTACATTTGGCGGGTGCAGGCTGTTTAAAGCCACAAGCTGGTTTCTGACGAGCATTTTATCATGAGCCTCTAAGATGCTCGCTTTCTTTACTTTTATTTTATTTTGATTTTGCTCTCTCTCTCTCACTCATTCACTTTTACTTTTCAAATCTCTTTCTCTCTCTCTCTCTCCCCCTCTCTCTCTCCTCCTGCTCATGTGCCTAATATAATCAGTCCTCTATTGTCTGCTGGCTGATTTTTCTAGTGCAGCAGAACCATAAGGGGCCCCGCTCTCTTGACATTCATAGAAGAGACGGATGAGACGTGCAGAATTCCATTTCCCCTCATGTATTCAGCCATTTCACAAGGAGGGCAGTGGAGGAGGGGCGGGGGTCAGGTGATTAATCGACTCTCACAGGGTGCCCAAGGTCAGTGGGTGACCAAACACCCCCACTCCGACTTTTAGAGACCCCCGCTCCGACTTAGTCATTTAGAGACTCTCCCTAACGCTCTGACTTAGTCATTTAGAGACTCTCCTAACGCTCCGACTTAGTCATTTAGAGACACTCCCTAACGCTCTTTCTTGATGCGCTTTCCACACCTTGCCTAGCTGTTAATCTCACCGCACAGCTATCATTCGAAAGCCTTTTATTTTTTCCCCCTTTTCTGTTCCCTTTTTTTCCGGAGATGTTTACGGAGACACGCTCCATTTCTCTCTATTCCGCCGCTGCCGCTCGTACTGCGCCGGTGGACCTGTAATTAAATACCCACGGTGCCACAGTCTCTCTTCGTCTCCCGCACAATGCCAACCCCCGAGGAAATTCACTCTGCAGTAATTCTGTCCTTCTCGGCTGCTGCCGCCGCTCTTAAATCTTCACAGGTACGACCAGCGGAAGTATCGCACACAGGCTGAGTTTACAGCCTGCGCAGAAATAAACCTACAAGACAACAGCCAGCAGTCCTACTGGTCCCATACATACTGCCAGATCTGAGCCAACTCAGGCCAGGATCTGGCCCACATCCGATAGGTGGAGGTGGTTAAGGATCTGGTCTTCCAAATGGAACACTGGACGATTGGGAGTTCAGATCCGAGGGCTGCTACTGTTTGTACCCCGCTGCCAGGAGTTGTTCCAGGGGGACTGTCCCCATAATTAGTTTGTTTTAAATGAACAGGGGTACTGTCCCCATAGTTAGTTCAGTTTAAATGAACAGGGGGACTGTCCCCATAGTTAGTTCAGTTTAAATGAACAGGGGGACTGTCCCCATAGTTAGTTCAGTTCATTGTAAATGAACAGGGAGACTGTCATGGCTGAGAGTTTCTGCTGATTGACCAATAATGTTAAATGACATTATCACCCGGAGAGAAGAAGTACTCTTTTCTGATTGGCTGGTGGGGTGGCTATTAATTCTAAATAACAGGACACCATTCCATATCAATGCTTATGAATGGTAACTAGAACAACCATAGTAGGACTACGGTTGCAGGCTTCGCAACAATGGAATCAACTGTAAACAAGTAGCTAAAGCTGTCCATGCTGCCAAGTAGCTAAAGCTGTCCATGCTGCCAAGTAGCTAAAACTGTCCATGCTGCCAAGTAGCTAAAACTGTCCATGAAACTGTCCATGCTGCCAAGTAGCTAAAGCTGTCCATGCTGCCAAGCAGCTAAAGCTGTCCATGCTGCCAAGCAGCTAAAGCTGTCCATGCTATCGCTGCTACAGGGCCAATGGAAGTTGTGCAACAAGCTGAACTTGCTTCTTTTTAAACAAAACTGCGCGTTTCCTTTGCTTTACAGTGGCAACCGGGTGATAAGCGTGATAACGGCCTTCGAGGTGTTTTTGCCACTGTTTGCCATTGTTTCATGAATGTTTGCCAGCTGGAAATGTTGACGCTGGTGTGCATTAACCCTTAAAGGTGTAGGTTTTTGAACATTCTAAGTTCCGCAACAATTGAAGGTTCTAAAATTCTATGTTGAATTCAATGAACTCAGATATTCTTTAGAACGTTCATTTCTCAACATTCCCATCACACCGGTGTGACGGTACTCCAGCATCTGGGATGGCCCCGCTGCCAAGTTAGTGCCTTGCTCTAGATCTGAATCTGGACCTGTGGAAGAGTGAGCCACTACCTGGGAGCCCTCAAACGGTACCCACCAAACAGCCTCTCATTTTACCCCCTCGAACGGTGCCCACCAAACAGCCTCTCATTTTACCCCCTCGAACGGTGCCCACCAAACAGCCTCTCATTTTACCCCCTCGAACGGTGCCCACCAAATAGCCTCTCATTTTACCCCTCTCATTTTACCCCCTCGAACGGTGCCCACCAAACAGCCTCTCATTTTACCCCCTCGAACGGTACCCACCAAACAGCCTCTCATTTTACCCCTCTCATTTTACCCCCTCGAACGGTGCCCACCAAACAGCCTCTCATTTTACCCCTCTCATTTTACCCCCCTCGAACGGTGCCCACCAAACAGCCTCTCATTTTACCCCTCTCATTTTACCCCCTCGAACGGTGGCCACCAAACAGCCTCTCATTTTACCCCCTCGCTGTCCAGCTGTCCGTAGCTCTTTGTCTCTCTCTCTCATTTAGTCTTCTCCCATCTAGCTTTGTCTTTGCTTCTCTCCATATCTATCTTTTTTCTCTCCCTCTTTTCTATCCATCTGTCTTCCTCTCTTTCTCTCCATCTATCTTTCTCCCTCTCTTTCTCTCTATCTATCTTTCTTTCTCCCTTTTTCTCTCTTTCTCTCTCACTCTCTTCATCATTTATTCTCTCTGCTCCACTTCCCCTCATCTAAAGCGTGTGTGTGTGCGTGTGAGTGTGCGTGTGAGTGTGCGTGTGCGTGCATGCGTGTGTAAGTGTGCGTGTGTGTGTGCGTGTGCGTGTGTGTGTGCGTGTGTGTGTGTGTGTGTGTGGACGTTTTTGTTCTGGCTTTAATTGCTGTGGGTAATGGAGACAGTTGTTCCCCCTCACCTGCTCCACATGCCCTTTGTTTTTTTCACATGGAAATGTGTGTGTGTGTGTGCGTGTGTGTGTGTTTCTTCACATGGAAATTGGATGCTAATCTAAAGGTCACAGTGGACCCAGAGGAGACGGGGCAGTAAGAGTGGTTGAATTGGCCGTGGAGGAGACCCGTGCATGCCACACACACACACACACACACACACACACACACACACACACACACACACACACATTCAGACTTGTGTTCAGTGTGTGTTCAGTGTGTGTGTGTGTGTTCAGTGTGTGTGTTCAGTGTGTGTTCAGTGTGTGTGTGTGTGTTCAGTGTGTGTGTTCAGTGTGTGTTCAGTGTGTGTGTGTGTGTTCAGTGTGTGTGTTCAGTGTGTGTTCAGTGTGTGTTCTGGCCACTGTGGAGAAGCACTGCTGCCACCTACACATGCATGCATCTGCACGGGTATAGACAAACAGTAACACACGCACACACACACACACAGACACACACACACACACACACATTTTAATTAGCACTAAAACACACAGGGGGACAGAGTCTCATGGTGCGCTGACATTTTCCAGTAATCTGTAAGAGTAAACGAATCAAGCATATGCAAGCTTGTGGGGATGCAGACACAAACATATACGCTGACACATACACACACGCATACACACGCACGCACACACACACACGCTGACACATACACACACACACACAGGCACACACACACACACACATACACAGGCACACACAGATAAAAGAGGAGAAAGTGGGCGAGATGAGGAAGAGTTGTCAGGGTGAGAGATGATGAAGACCACCATGCAATAACATGCCACCATGCAATAACATGTCTAGCTAAAGATAGACCACCATGCACTAACATGTCTAGCTAAAGATAGACCACCATGCAATAACATGTCTAGCTAAAGATAGACCACCATGCAATAACATGTCTAGCTAAAGATAGACCACCATGCACTAACATGTCTAGCTAAAGATAGACCACCATGCAATAACATGTCTAGCTAAAGATATGCACTAACATGCCACCATGCACTAACATGTCTAGCTAAAGATAGACCACCATGCACTAACATGTCTAGCTAAAGATATGCACTAACATGCCACCATGCACTAACATGTCTAGCTAAAGATAGACCACCATGCAATAACATGTCTAGCTAAAGATATCAAGGCTGTCTGCGGCAAGATGATTTTTTCCCTCTCTCTCTCTTTCTCTCTCTCTCTCTCTCTCTCTCTCTCTCTCTCTCTCTCTCTCCCTCTCCTCCCCTTGCCCTGCTAAGCTGTGTGTTACTCCTCCAGGCCTTTATTCCCATCTCCTCCTCTTCACCTCCATCACTCCCTGCTCGAGAGAGAGAGAGAGAGAGAAAGACAATGCATGCTCTCTCTCTTTCTCTCTCTCTCTGTCTCTCTCTCACACACACACACACACACACACACACACACAATCATCCCAGACAAATGAACATACTACCGGTGACTTTCTCTGTTCCCACTGAGAGCACTAGTGTAGCCAATTGCACAGAGAAGGGCATTGTGGGTAGGGTTTGTAGAACATGAGGGTGTACAAGATGGCATGGGGGGGGGAGAAAGAGAGAGAACTGAAAAAGAGAGAGGGGTGGAACAAGGGATACGAATGAAGAGACGAGATAAAGAAAGGGGGAGCACAGAGAGACATGGGGAGGATGAGTTGGTGCGGGGTCGAAATGAGAGATACAGAGAGAGAGCGAGAGAAGAAGAGAAAGATGAAATGCTATGAACAGAATGAGAGAGAGAGAGAGAGAGAGAGAGAGGGGGTGGATGAGAGTTGTGTGTGTGGGATAGGGCAGATATGACAGGAGGGATCATTCATGGACTTCCTGGCTGAGTACGGTTCCACACAATTATCCTCTTCTTAATTACATTGTTGGAGCAGGCTGGAAATCTTCCACTGTCACAAAAGAGATCGCAGACGGATCACTCCCATTAGCATAGATATTAGGCTCTTGTTACACCAGGGCAGACACACACACACACACACACACACACACGCTGGTTGCCTGAGCAAATGCACACAGACTCGAGGCCTAGACGAGGTGAAAAATGCTCACCATTAGAGGAGACACTCTTGGGATCGACCCAAAGCGCTCCCGTGAGAGACCACCCCGATAAACAGCACTACATACACAAACAAACACACACACACAAACACGCATAGATAAAAGCACCCAGGAAAATCTGGAAGGCAGAAAATGCATAAGTTGCCCCGCTTCAGACGGAACAGCATTTCATCGTTCCATTTGAATTCCTACGTTTACTGTTAGGCTTTTTCCATTCCTGTCATAATACACACACACACACACACACACAACCCCTGTACAACCTCACAGGTACTTGGGGAACATTTAAGGGTGAAAGATGTAATAAGGGGAAGAGTTGGCTTGGGGAGTGCTGGCTTTTGGTCAGGATTAGGAGCCTTTCAGAGGCTCTGACAGTGACATGTAGCAAGGCTCTGCCGCTTGGATTAGCAGCTGCTAACGCTAATGGAAGAGCACTGGAGTTTGTCAGCGCTAAGCTAAGCCTCTCTGGGCCATGTCAAGGCTCAGGAATAGGGGGAAATAAGTCATATAAAATAAAATAAAACTCCATCCGTCGTAAAAATCAACTCCATGTCTGGTGGTGGTAGTTCTTCCAATTCCTTCTCCTTCACCACTTCTTGTCCTGCATCCTAAATGTCTTCCCTCCTGGTGAAGCTCTACCATGTTCCTCCTTTGACCCTATTTTTTGTTTGTCTTGTCACTGTGTGTGTGTGTGTGTGTGTGTGTGTGTGTGTGTGTGTGCTCTGACTGTTCACATCATCTTTTCCTCCTGTCTTTGCTGTCTTGCCCCCGACCCCCGCCCACCACTACTCTTAACCACCTGAGCCACTCTCCTCTCACACCCCTGGAATAGTCACTTTAAACACAACACACACACACACTAACACACACATACACTTACACACACACACATACACTTACACACACACATACTCAGACTCACACACTCACATGCTCACCCACACACATGCTCACACACAGAAACTCATGCAAACACACACACACACACACACACTATTACTATTGCTCCTGCTTTGGACCTGGTCTCCAACTCTGCCAAGTGGCACTTCCTCCGCCACGCAGTCGGGTGAATATGCATGAGGCTCTTGTGGCCACCGCGGCGTTGAGTGATTGGCAGCGGCGAGGATTCCTTCATCATGGCAGCGGCGAGGATTCCTTCATCATGTCAGCGGGGGGGTTTGGAAATTAGCGGCGAGCCGATTAACTTGTTCAGCTTTTAATGAGCACACGCGCATTCCTGAGTGCGCTCGGTCCACGTGAGCGCTGTGATTGATGACTGTTAACGCTATTAACGGGAGTGGGCACGCATGAACGAGCAAACGCACAAACGAGTGATGCATCTTACTCTCATTTCTGTACTTTTCCGTCTTTCCTTTTTGATGGAGAGAAATTAACTGGTAATTCTGTCCGTCGGGATTTGGGGTTTTGGGAAAAGCGCTCGGCAATCCTTCTAAACATCAAGCCACTATCCGAACCACTGCTTGGTGGGCTGAGGACTGAAAAAAGGAGAACAAAATCTCACAAAGGCGATTATTTGTTCTCAGGTTGGCTGAAGAAATGAAAGAAAATGTCCTTCTATCAGGTACTTACAAGAAGGGAGTAAAAAGACTGAAATGAATCCATTTTTCCCCTCCCCTCCCCCTCCCCCTCTCTCTCTCTCCCCCTCCCCCCCCCCCCCCCCCTCTCTCTCTCTCTCTCTCTCTCTCCCCCTCCCTCTCTCTCTCTCTCTCTCTCTCTCTCTCTCTCCCCCTCCCCCCCCCCCCCCCCCCTCTCTCTCTCTCTCTCTCTCTCTCCTTTTCATTTATTCTGGAGAAAAGAAGCAGCATTATCCGCATGTATTGTGTGCCGTACGTCACCAATAAATAAAAGGGAATAAAGGAACGCTTTATCTTGGCCGTGCAGTACGTTGGACAATTAACAGGGCCGGCCGTTGAATTGGACACACTAGAGAAGAGAGGAGAGGGGAGGAGAGGAGTGTAAAGGAGAGGAGAGGGCTGGTGGAGACCACAGCCTCTCCAGAATGCACAGGCCGGCCGGAAAAAACAAAACTCTAATCAGGATTTGGCTTTAAACTCCACCTGCCCATAGACACACACACACACACACACACACACATATATTAGATACACACAGTCACACTCACACAAATATGGGCACACACAGACCCACACCCACACTGTATGTGCACACAGAGACATGCACACACACACACAAATTCTTACATTCTTCATAGCCACTCTCTGCAAATGAATTTTAATGGCTTTGAGCTTCTCAGAAAGCGATGCTTGATTGGTTTCATATCTGCCTTCTCTTCTCTCTCTCTCTCGCTCTCTCTCTTTCTCACTAACTCTCTTTTTTTCCTTGCTCTTTTGCTTTCTCCTCTTACACACACACTCTCTCTCTCATTCGCTGTCTCCCTATCTCTCTCTCTTTTTGGGACACACACACCCTCAAAGTCTCTTTCAAATATTTATTGATTTTGCTCATTCGCTCGTAAGCAGAATGGAAAGTGCAAATCAATGCAGCGTGGTTGCGTGTGCCGTGTGCAGAGAGTTTAGATGTTTCATTTGATCGTTTAGTTGTGCCTGGCAGAATGGTGTGGGATTCGGTCAGCGTTTAATTGGGTCCTTCCCCCCGACTGCGAGACATCTCTCAGGTATGCACACCACTCCGCAGGTCGTCTGGGGAGACGGCGTCACCGTGGAAACCATACAGCCCCAGCAGCAGTAGGAGCCACGACAAGAGTATTTATGTTCAAGGTTAACTTATAATTATTCCTACTCATGTCTTCCTCTGCCTTAGCGATAGCTCAGCACTGCCTACTTTGGCAAATGGGAAGTAAGGGTGCTCCGGAGCGACAAAAAGAGCATGTGGATGAGGCAGCCAGACCTTATTTCCATTGCACTCATAGCACCTCTGATTTCCTGAGCAGAAAATTGTCCAAGAGGGAAGAATGATGTTATTCAGCACAGTGTATCCAGGAAAACACGCACATGCACACACACACACACACACACACACAGATGATCCCAGACTCACACGACAAAAGGGCCGACACACGGATTTGTTTATTGTACAGAAAAATAAAAATAACCTGTCAAGCAATCGCATGACTACATTGCAGTCAAGAAGTAGGGCAAATTAATTTACGAAACCAAAACATAGGTCATAGTTGTCTAAGCCTCTATTGCGTAGCCTGTTAAAAACGTCGCTAGATAGTATTAAATCGCCAACAACATTGTTTTCTGCAGAAGCCTACCCCAGAAGCCTACAGATTAGTTCTGAACAGTTATTTCTCTACTGGCTCAATTTTCAAAAAGGTGCTTTCTCTTCGTCCTCCGCAAATTGAGCAGGTAGTTTCTTAGAGAGACGTTAGAATAAATTAGCG
The DNA here is from genome assembly GCF_018492685.1 of Alosa sapidissima. Lineage (NCBI taxonomy): Eukaryota > Metazoa > Chordata > Actinopteri > Clupeiformes > Clupeidae > Alosa > Alosa sapidissima. The sequence continues at coordinate 1,095,478 of NC_055958.1, read as the reverse complement.
TTGGCGATTGACAACGTTGTGATAAGTAGGCTTAGTATAACACTAACTTTGCAAAGTTGAATGCATCAATTTTGAACAAAGTTGTGTAGGCTACACCATGCCAGTTGTAGTCTGCATGAACAGTTCTTGCACAAGACACGTTTTGATTTGCGTAGGGGAGGTGCGGGCTGAAGCCAACCTGTTTGAGGGAGAGCGGTGCAAGGAGAGAATGCTACAATAAAATAATGTGTCTAGGCTAATCTATATTTTCAATAAACAATCACTGCATGCCTATGGAAACAATAAGTCAATATTAGAGATATCAAGAGTAACGCAGGAATGGACCTTACTAGGGGTGTAACGGTACACAGAAGTCACGGTTCGGTTCATACCTCGGTTCGGACATCACGGTTCGGTACGAGTTCGGTACAATGGAGGGAAAAGCAAAACAAAAATGCAGAAAGCATTTTTTTTTGTACATGTCTCAGGCTGTACCACCTAGTGTCATACAGTCTCTTCCCTGAGCTATCTGCAACAGCCTGAAGTGTGTAAGATGTAGGCTAAACAGTACAATAAGTACCCAGACTCCATCTGTAACTTGTAAACAAAATAAGACAATCAGCTATAAAACTGAAAATAGGCCTACAGCATCTCTTATTTCTGAAAGTGCAAATTACATAGAAAAATGATTTTTAAAAATCCACTTAAGCAAGACCTTCAACATCTGTGTTTAGTTGTATATGGAAGGGTCTACAATTTGCCTCAATATTTTTTTTTATTGTGTGTAAAGTAATAATCTAGCCTACTAACTGAAAATATCACACTATTTTGCCTTTTTTTAAAAAGCGAAATTGCTCCTTTCATTTCATAAACAGACTACAACTAGAAGTCACGTGACTTTGCCCTTTGACGTTAACTCACCGTAGCATGGTTTGTTTATTAGCCTGGTTAGTGTTGTCACTTTATTTTACTGTCTATGCACTTAACACTACCAGCTCCTCATGTGAGAAGTTACAAGTTACCCCAACATAAAGGTAATTACCACGCGATTTACATAGCTTTCTATATGTATCCAAAGGCTGCTGAAGCGCAGGGGAAGAAGTTTTTTCCCCTCGTTTCAGTGATTGGTAGCCTACATCATCTGGGTGATGGCTTTGAATATGTGTAGCATTTTTTCCACTCACATACCCAACAACTGCTGAACAACGCCGACACAGTTTCATCTTATCCACCACTCTTTCGCCTGTACTAACGTTACTGTAACTGAAGTTCTCAAACTTGCGATCTTAAAGAGACCAGCGGATCCTCTAACTCTTGTGGGTCTAACCTTAGTGCTGCTAATGACTGACGGACATGACTGACGGACTCGACCGACGACCTGACAAAAAAAACATAGGCGCCAATCAGAGCTAAGGCGAGGCTACAGATTAGCGTTAGGTGTCGCTAAAGAACTCCCGTAACTCTCGCTACTTAACAGTAATTGAGCATGACATTAATTAATCCGCACACGAGTTTTATGTATTTTTATACCGTGTATTCTCCGTGTAAATTCATGCACCGAACCGTGACGCCCGTACCGTTTCGGTTCAATACGAATACATGAACCGTTACTCCCCTAGACCTTACAGTTATTCAGTAACTGTAACAAATTACTGAAATTTGAATTGTACTTTATAACGCGTTACCCCCAAGACTGACAATAACGTAGACAGCAAAATAAGATATTTTTTTGTTTTGTGGAGCGACACCGGTAGGCTATCAAAAGCAGATTTTGATTTTTGTTAACCACTGTGTAGCCAAGCCTTATGCCATACAGCCTAAATCGAGGTCATGTTTAATTATGCTTGATTTATTTTGTTATTGAATTCGTAGGCTGGGATTCCTCTCGGCAACAATTAGGCCTCTATGTTTCTCTCACTCACTCCACACTTGCACCTCTGCCCACACAGTAGTTAAAAGCTCTAACCTGACTTCCTTTCAGAGAGGAGAGCTCTTGCTAATAGGAAAGGTGACAGAGGCCACTAATGTAGAAAGCCTACATACTTACAAACACACACACACACACACACACACACACACAACCACAACCACTTCTGGGGCCAAGGACTCCATTTCACACTAATTCGGGCCCAGGCCATACAGACTTTTTCCTGAATGGAAAGCCTGCCCCTATCCAACAAGCATTTCTGATTACACATGCACATATCCACATACTTACACACACACACACACACACACACACACACACATAGGGTATCATCGTCCATCGTGATGGTTGACAGACATCACGATGGGAATCAACCATTTACTGTACACATCGTCAAATGCCAATTTAGGGGACATCGCCCAACCCTACACACACAAACACACACACACACCTCCTGGGGAGTGACGTTGGATGCCTTGAGTGATTGACGCCTTATTCAGCGTAGAGTGGTACAGTCAGCCCACCATCAGCCTTCAGTCCGCTTCCTGGGAGACTAATTAAAGCACAAATGGCTGCTAATGCTAATGCTAATGCTAATGCAAGGCTCTCGCTCTCCAGATCCGGCTTCCCTCCACGTGCGCACTAGCCATGCATAATATATCGGCCTGGTACAGATGTATGATAAACAGACCCCTGTGTAAGTACATGTAGTGTACACACTCTTTCCACAAACGCACACACATACACACACACACACATACATGCACACACACACACTTTACGCAGTCCACACGTTTATTCGCTGAGGACGGACTCCTAGAGAAGGCGGGCATTTGCTTGCCGGTGCTGGCTGTATAAATAAATAGCCTTTGATGTGAAACCTGGGCCTCAGAGAGGATGATTGTTATTTTATATAGTGGTTATTTAGCATCAGTCTACACTGAGCATCAATAAGGTGCTGTAAATGTTAGGTATTTTGACAGAAGGGGGACTATTATTATTATTATTATTATTATTATTGTGTCCTATTTTTTAGTTACGGCACTTTAAACCCTGTGGGTTGGCACATTGTGGGTTTTTCCATCCCCATAGAGCAGACGGTACAGGCTGTTAGGGGTTGATGGATTAATCCAAACAGGCCTGAAGCCCTCTACTGCAGCAGGCCCCCAATCAGCCCACCCGCCCATCAGTTTCCCCTCCGCTGCTTTCATTTGTGTGGCTCTGCCGGCGACTGAGCCGCAATGGAGGAGCATCGGGGCTCCACGGCTCCATACGCGTGCTCCGCCTCAGTCTAATCCAGCAGGAGTTCCGCTCGAGGGGATCCCCCTCGCTGGGTCATTCTCTCGGCGCAGAAATGATTGCCAGGATTCCAGAACGTTCCAAAGTGAACTCCAGGGGCAGAGAGGGGTTGTGCGAGTCTTGTGCGAGTCTTGGCCCATTCCGAAACTTAAGTCCACATTCTGTTGTGGTGGATTCTCAAGAGCTGGGAAATGCCTGTTAGCTGTGAAAATGTGTCTGAAAAGCTCATCCAGTATTTGATAAGTATGTGTGTGTATGCAGAAACATGTTACTTACTGACTCCACTTCCCCACAAACTCACACACACACAAACACACACAATGGAGGGGGTGTAAAGAAGGACATCATCCAAATTCACTGGAAATATAAGCACTCTTCAACTCCTCTTGCCCTCCTCGTTTTGCTCGCCTCTTTCCTGCCATCTGCCAAATCCCATTTCATGCCCTAGTTGGATCAGTCCATGGCACGTGTGGAGGCTCTTAACTCTGTGTTAGTGCGCGTCCTTTAGCCATGCTGCCCATGCTGCCCATGCTGTGGAGTAACTCCTGTGATCCATCTAGGCAGTCCACCTGGATACCCCTGGGGGCATCCATATGTGTATACACACACACACACACACACACACACACACACACACACACACACACACACACACACACACACACAGTCTTTATTGATGACGTGTGCTGCTACATGCTGCCCTGCTGGGCCATATTGGCTGATCCACCTGAGCTGAGCTGGGGG
>NC_055958.1:1079029-1086529 GCF_018492685.1 Alosa sapidissima | reverse complement strand
CAGTGGCCCCCAAAAAGGAACATTTAAGACCCATTTCACATCAGACTACACGAAAGTGTACCCTTGTCTCATGAGAGTAAAACATAATGATAGTCTTGCACACTGCACTGTTTGTAGCATTGCCCATGGCTGCAAAAGACTTGTTGAAGTGAGTTTAACAAGTGTCATTTAATTTGCTATTATTCAGGCCTATACTAGATGGCTAGTTGCCAAGGCTGCATGAAAAGCCTTTTCTTTGCAAACACCGCGCTCTCCCGTTTGTTCTCTTTTTGAAAATGAAAAGCCCAAACTACCAAAATCTACATATTTTATTATCACAATTTCTATCAATAGGCCTTTCTTATTTGGTGTACTGACTAAACATTATTGCACAAACATCTGAATTTCAGTATCTAATTAGGCTAAAGGGCTACCTCCCTAAAATTACTTTTTTTCAGGTTGGGATGTCTGCTATACATTGTTGACATTATTGTTAAAATGCATTTCCAATAAAGTGAGTGTTGGCAAAACCGGTTGTCATGTTTATGTTGAGGCGGTGGGGCTGTTGTCAGCAGCTGCTGAAAGTAACTAATAAAGTAACTTGTAATCTAACTCAGTTACTTTACTGATTACTTGATTTTAAAAGTAACTAAGTTACTTTTTAAAGGAGTAATCAGAGTACTTTTCCAAGGTAACTGTGGCAACACTGGCTAGATCACAGTGATGTCTGCTGTTGATTTTTTCAGAATTTCTTTGATTTGAATATTTTTTGGTAATGCGTCATGTAGGTCTTAAATTTCAATCTTTATGGTCTTAAAATGTCTTAAAAAGGTCTTAAATTTGACTTACTGAAACCTGCAAGAACCCTGTTCACAGTAAACAGCTAAAATACATGACAAGCATATGACATGACGCTAATATTTAACATAAAATATACACATATAAGATCTTATGTTGTCATCACAAATATGAACATAATAAGGAAGAATGCACATGTGCAGAGGACACTTATGGCTCTGGGGGCAGACAGAACAGTGTAATTGTTATTATCTAGTAAAACATCTGACATCTTGTAGCAGAAAGATGTATACCCTTATACCCTAGCATATACCCTTCCATCCAAATCAGAACAGCTTTTTACTTCACCACTAAAGGAAAGAGAAGTGTATTGGCTGTGGGGCCTGAGTAATAAAGTGATGATGAGCTATTAGGCTGATTCTTGGTTTAGCTCTTTCGCCTCAAGTATTAAAAGTATTAGCACAGACAATACAGCATAGAGAATAAATATAGCATAATAAAGCATTAAGTAAATATAGCATATTATAATGTGTGTGTGCAAATATCACCCAGAGCAATGTAGAGGAGAGGATTGAAGAGTAACCTGCCTATGTGCTCCCCTCAGCATGAGGCCTCTGGACGTCGTCCAGGTACAGGGCGACCAATCCCCCCAGGCTAGTTTGGCGACACTATGGGAAATGGATATTATTATAATAGCAGGGCTGCACAGGGACCTACACTGTTATGATATGTCCATAATGTATAGGGCTATGCATTATGCTGAAGTGCTATACATTATATGTGCAGTGCATGTAGAGAGTAGACAGAACATCATTACACAAACCTATACACGTGAACATATACACACACACACACACAGCATCTGGATGGGTGAACCTGTGTTGGCTGTGTCACACCTTGGTATTTCCAAGAGGGTAATGTAGTGTAATTGACAGTATGGCGGTGTTCCCCCAGGCTGTGTGTGTGTGCGTGCGTGTTGGCCCTGGTCCAGTTTTGGGGGCCTGCGGGGCTGGGCTGGAGTTGAGGGGAGTGGAGTGGACAGAGATAGAGACGGGCAGCCGAGTCAGCACTGTTCACCACCTCAGGCCTCCCAGCAGGGCAGAGCCAGCCCTCGGCTCATCACTCATGAGAGAGAGAGAGAGAGAGAGAGAGAGAGAGAGAGTGTGTGTGTGTGTGTGTGTGTGTGTGTGTGTGTGTGTGTGTGTGTGTGAAAGCAAGTTAGAGTGTGAGTGAATTTGAGTTATACAGAGTTATATTGGGTTATAGCTGACGTAATCAGTGCATTATACTGAGTTCTATACAGTGCATGTTTAGATCGCTTCACTTTTTAGTCATCTAAAGTCTGTTTTCACTTTGACCATATGCTGAATTGAGTGTAGATTGGTGAGGGCTGGGGGATGAATTTGAATAAGTTTAGCATAAGGCCACATCAAAACAAATTGTGAGCAAGCAGCCTCTAGTAGGGCTGTTGCACTGATAGTATGCCCAGTTCCGGTGCTTCAACTCTGCTCTCTGCTCTGCTCTATGACTCTTCTAGCCATAGCTGGTTGCTCTGACCGCATGTGGCTACAGTGGTTAGCATGGCTTGTTTGGTGGCTTGGTTTGTTAGTGCAGTGCTGTGACTGTGCTTAGCCACTCCTGCCACTCCTGCCACTTGTCCTGCTCTGATGCTCACACATGGCACAGTGGACCACCTTAAACCCCTCCCTCACCAGGCTGTGGCCATCCAGCCATATCCCATAACCCCCCCTCCTGGCTGTCCTTGTAAAAGCTTCGTCTCGCTCTGATGACCTCATCACATGTCCACCTGCCCCTGGCCGGGCTCAGGTGGCCACGGGAGCGGGGCTTGTGAGGGGACGCGGCGCCAGCTGCCTGAGGCCAAGCATGCTGGGTACACTGGACACGGTCCACACTGCCCCCACGCCTGTTCTGGCTCACCCTCACACACTGTGCCTGTGTCACTTGCTCTCATCTCTGCCCTCGCTCTGTGTGTGTGTGTGTGTGTGTGTGTGTGTGTGTGTGTGGTGTGTGTGTGTGTCTGTGTCTGCCTGTGTATGCCTGTGTGTGTGTGTGTGTCTGTGTCTGCCTGTGTGTGTGTGTGTGTGTGTCTGTGTATGCCTGTGTGTGTGTGTGTGTGTCTGTGTATGCCTGTGTGTGTGTGTGTCTGTGTATGCCTGTGTGTGTGTGTGTGTGTGTGTGTCGTTGTTTCTCCAGGCCTTCCTCTAGGTGCTCTCTTTGTGCTCTTTATCTGACTCACTCATTCCACCCTCTCCCCTGTTGCTCTCCTCTCCTCTCCTCTCCTCTCCCCTGTTGCTCTCCTCCCCTCTCCTCTCCTCTCCTCTCCTCTCCTCTCCTCTCCTCCTCTCCTCTCCTCTCCTCTCCTCTCCCCTGTTGCTCTCCTCTCCTCTCTCCTCTCCTCTCCTCTCCTCTCCTCTCTCCTCCTCTCCTCTCTCCTCTCCTCTCCTCTCCACATCTCTAATTCCTCTCTTTCTCTCTCTTCCTTTCATTCTTTTCTTTTTCTTTTCTTTTGTTCTTGTTTCTCTTGATTCTCTCTTCCTCTTTGATTCATTTTCTCTGCTCCAACATTCATGTCTTTCCTCTCTCTCTTCTCTCTCTCTCTTTTTATTCTCTGTCTTTTTTCCTTCTCTATTTCTCTATCTTTCTCTCTCTCCTTCACTCTTTCTGTCTCTTTCTCTTGTATCCTTCTCTCCTTTCTCTCTCTCTCTCTCTCTCTGGCTCACAGCAGTCCTCACAGCCAGTGTTCTTTACAAACACAAACAGGTTATCACCTCTCTGATGTCCCAGAGACCAATCTGTTGGGCTGTATGTCCTGGGGGGCCATTAATAAGATGCAGGGTGAGCGCAACGGGCGGCATGGCATCTGCCCGACCAAAATGTTTGAGGTCAGAGTAGGTGATTTTTGGCAGAGTTCGGCCCTGCTGATCTTTTATTTAACACGGTGTGGACTCTACTGCTGTACAATTATTCTGTTGGATTTGCTGAAGCAAGCACGAGCACACACACACACACACACACACACACACACACACACACACACACACACACACACACACACACACACACACACACACACACACACACCAACTGCTATTCTGAGGGAGTGTTCTGGGCCCTGAAAACCGAAAACCTAATTTTTCTGCAGTCCTGTAACAGAATATCACCACACAGTTTCTGTCTCCAGTATTTCCAAGCCTTCATCACTCCATCATTCCCTCCCAGTCTCTTGATCCGCATACACACACACTCATACACACACCAACACCACCAACAACAACACATTTATATTGTGCACACACAGACACACAGACATACATACATGCACACATGCCACAGAGACCCACACGCATACTCACACACAAAGTACTTTTTTTACTTCTACTTCCTAATCCATACCCACGTACCCACTGTCATCCCCTGTCAATCTCTTGGCCACACACACACACACACACACACACACACACACACACACACACACACACTCCTTGTCCTTCAGGCCCTTGCACTTATTCTCACCAAGCAACTGAGCTCCATCATCCACTGTCAAGCTCATTTTCGCACACAGATGCTCATATGTGTGTATGTAGATGTGTTTGGAAAACTAGCAGACTAGATTTCCCCCAAGAGTTCAAGCTTGGCTGCTCTCATTATATATTATATTACCTGGATACAGCGCAGTGGTAGCCAGGGAATCAACCAGAAATGTGTCAGTAAAAGCAGATAGCAGATAACAATAAAAATAAAAAGAAACAAGGAAAAGTATGCCACCTTTAATCTGTTCCATAGGCCATACGTTTGTTTGTTTGTTTGTTTGTTTGTTTGTTGTTATTGCTTTCTTTCTTAGTTTCTCTGCTTTCGTCGTTCAAGTCGAGGAGTTGAAGTGCGAGGCACCCTGTGCGCTCGACACATATTTTTAGTCTGATCTCCACGGCAGCTCAGGAGCAAAGATGTGAAGACGTGACGAGGTGTGAGGGACTTGACATCCATTGGGCCTCCACCCACACGCCTCTTAAATTAGACTCCCGCGGTGGTGCGCCCATTAGGTGACGGGGTTAAGGACACTGTTTGGGTGCGTTTATGTCATGTTTTTTAAGCATTTCATATTTTACTAAACTTGTTTAAATAAAAAAAGCAAAATGTCTAGCCGGAGGTGACAAGGCAAGAGTTGTGTGCTGGAGTGTTTAAGGAATGCAAATCTGTGTGTGAAACTGTTTTTAGATTTAGTGTTGTTTCCACTTTTACTTAGTGTTGCTGATTTGTGCTTTAAGGAGAGCAAGTTTGTTGACAGTTTCCTAACTGTATGATTTCCCATTAAAACTAAATTGGTTTGAAATAATTTCAAGTACAGATGTGTCAACATGTCTCTCTTATTGCCTCTTCGCAAATGCTGCAAACCATGCCCTTGAACACACTCACACACACGCATGCACACACACAACTATGTACACACACACACACACACACACACACACACACACACACCACACACACACACACAAACTATGTGCACGCACCCACACTCACCTACACACATCCTCCTGCCTTTAAAGCACTGGGGAAAGTCTGAAATCTAAACCAATGTTTCTTTAGCTGCTAAAGGACGACACCACATTTCTACTCTTTTTCTCTGCAAGACGTCTGGGGTCTCATCACAGCTTTTAAATCCTTTAAATCAGGCAAAGCGGGACATCTCAGATTAATTACCTGAGCTCATGTAATTGACTCATCAAGGGCATCTTCAAAATCTTCAGATCTAACAGCAATCAGGTGGAAACTCATCACATCCCCCCTGCCCCCCAGGACAAGGGTCAGGGAACTGTCAAGAACTCCCTGAACTTTCTGTAGAGGAGAACTTTTTGGGCTTCGCGCTTAATGAACTAACCTGAAGCAGGAAAACTCAAGCTGGTGCTACTGTTCGCTCATTTAATGCTCCCAGTCAAGTTTGTACCAGTCATAGCTAAAGCACAGTGAGTTTGGGGTCAGCATAACTCATCTTAGTTTGAAAAAAGTGGGAAAAGAATCAAAGGATGGTACAGGATTAACAACATCTCAAAGAGCTTTGAACTTCTAATGCTGTCCATGTAGGTTTGTCCATTTTACTTGGTAAATAGACTGCAATTACATAGCACTTCTCCTGTGAGCATGCTGGAGGCTGCCATGCAAGGGAGCCGTGTTGCTCCAGGGCACTTTGACAGGGTCAGCAGGAATCAGGCTTGAACAAAGGTCCAGTTACTGACCTCCAGCGCCATCAGTACTGACCTCTAGCGCCATCAGTACTGACCTCTAGCGCCATCAGTACTGACCTCCAGCGCCATCAGTACTGACCTCCAGCGCTTTTCACTTTTCCTGTGTAACCCACCCCATGTGACCCACTCTTAGTCTAATTTACTTTTTATTTAAAAAAAAAAATATTTTTATATTTTGACATTTTATTGGTAGTTTTCTACCATCCTGTAGTGTAAAGTCATGTTAACATCTTTCCCTACTTAGTTATAGCTAGTTACAGTCTTCGATCATCATGTAGTTTAAGTCATTCTAACCCAATGTCCTAACTCTTCTGTCCAATCCCCACACAGAGGCTCGCCTGCAGGTGGAGGAGGCGGAGTCCAACGTGACGGTGGAAGAGTCCGGCTCCATCCGGCTGGGCTGCAGCATCCCCACGCAGTCCACGCGCGACTCCCGCTTCTCCGTCTCCTGGTACGTGGCGAGCTCGGACGACAGCGGCGCTGGCGGCGACCACGAGTGCGTCTTCTCCATCGGCCACGACGCCGTCTTCGGCAAACGGCAACTGCAGCCCACCGAGCCGCCAGGCCCAGAGTCGCGGCTGCAGTTTGAGCGCACAACCTCCGACCTCTACACTCTGACCATCCAGAAGGCGTTGGCGGCCGACGCCGGCTCGTACTACTGCCATGTGGAGGAGTGGCTGCTTAACCCACGAGGGGCCCTGGTACAGGCTGACCACTAACAACTCGGGCATCACCATCGTCAACGTGCTCCAGAAAGGTACGGGCTTCAGAGATACATTTTTTTATATATATATTTTAAATATATGAATGTCTCTCTGGCTCTCTGTCTGTCTGCATATAGTTGTGTGTTTGCAGTGTGTTTACCTGCCTATGCCTACTGTATGTCTATGAATTTGACATTGATAAGACTACAACAGTATTACCAAAACAATACAACAGACATAACATACATGACAAATAATGCATACAAATGCTAGTATGGGGCTGAGAAACATCAAACAAGGTGATATGATATGTCTGCATTTATGTTTATCAGTCTCTCTCACTCTCTCGCCCTCCTTTCTCTCTCTCTCTCACACACACACACGCAAGCACATTTACCAGAATGGTAACAGCTCCCACATGTTGGTGATTCTAGGAGAGACACAGCCTCCTCCAGTGGCATTAGTAGGCTGGACGTGAGACTCCTGTAGGTCTAATCACAGTTAACTGTTATCTGAAGCAATTTGTCTGCATTGGAAAGACAATATGGCTCTGGTGAGCGACCTGATAGAGAGGATCTGATATGCATGAGATGGGAGAGGGCCTGTGTCCTAAAGGCCCTCTCACTAAGCTGCAGGCACCCCACAGAAAGACATGTGCTTTTCAGCGATTAATATTAATGAGTGACATTAATATTCATGAGCATGTCCTCACACTCTTTTGCTTGCTCTCTCGCTCACCCTGTGTGTGTGTGTGT